>NC_068992.1:5656850-5664350 GCF_001194135.2 Octopus bimaculoides
ACACACACACACACACACACACACACACACACACACACACAATCACATACACCACAAAGTAACAAGCACAAGCTTATAATTTTTTAAATTTTTTTATCAAGTGCTCCTGCGATAATTTTTTGTTGATGGAGGTATACAACTTTATCTTTTCCAAGTCCATTCTCTTTCGATCAGATCTATATTTTTCGCATCTGTCGGTGCCAATCTCTTTCATGTGAAACTATTTCGGAAACTGTTTGGAAACACCTATGAGAATTAGTACGACTGAAGGCATGAACGCCTAACCTCTGATGTCTCTTTATTTAAATCTTACAATATAAAGTTAGTGGTTATGATTCTGTTACTCGTTATAATTTTCTTTCACTTTTAGCTCTGTCCCCTGTCAACATCATCGCAACCAAGTAAGCTTCAGTTAAATTCATATTTATGTATTTATTGTATTTACTGTTTATGTGATTGATTTCTAATCGGGGTCTTATTTTTTCTAATACTGTCTTCAAATGTTGGCACGATGTCATCAATTTCGGGGGAAAGGGTAAACTGATTACAATAACCCAAGTACTCAGAAAGTACATATTCTATCGATCCCGAAATAAGCAAACACAAAGTCAACTTCGCTGGACTTCTATTACAAAGGAGTTGTTGGTAACATCATAAGTGTCGTTGGTAACATTATAGGAGTTGTCGATAGCATTAGTAAAATTGGTGATATATTGTGATGGTGAAATAAAGTGAATTTTCCATTGATGTCAGTAAAAGCTGCTGCATAAGGTGTATTTATAATTAAATGCATAACTTAACATAGGATTATACAAATATGTGTGAGTAAACATATATGTGGGTGTTTCTCTGTGTGTACGTGTGTCTCTGTGCGTACGTATTGCATATACATATATACAGTGAAATTTGTACTATCGAAACTGTAGATATATATGCATAAATGAATGTGTTTCTGTGTTTGCGTGAGGAATATGTTAGTGTGAAATTTAAATTCATCTGATTCTAAAAAGCGAAAGGCAAAACAAAATCAGGTTATGGACTCGCAAATAACATTACAAATATTAATGACACGTGATGACGATAATGATGATGATGATAATGATGATGACGATGATGATGATGACGATGACTTTCACTAACATTGTTGTGACCACGACGACTAAAATTTAAAACACTAATGGAATTTGGCAAGGAAGTCACCTCCTCTGTTTAGGAAATATTACCTCTAGCTTTAGCTTTCCCGTTTTGCTGTGGGTAGCATTTCAAGTATTGAGATGCCGCTTATTATTATGGTTTTCTCCAATTTAATTTAAGTTTTTATACATTTACTTGATTTTCTTAATGTCAGTTCTATTATTGGTGATGAAGGACACTGGGTCTTGCGGAATCAAGCAAGCGTAGGAAAAATGGTTTGAGTCGAAATGAATTATGTGTTACATTAATCCGGCTCGATAAAATAAGTCACCATTCAAATACCCGGGTCGATGCTTTCGATTACAGCTCCATTCTCAAGAATGCTAGCTTCGCTCCTAAATGAGAAATCATGATTGGTTACGTTGATGAAAGGTGGTAATGTATAATAATTATTCTTTTTTAAATGTTCCTTCATTCTTGTGTTCCTATTTCGAATCCCATCTAGATAACGATGAATTTTCCTTCATCCACCTCTGATAATATAATGTACAAGTAAAATTATGCGACTGACAGCATCGATTTCACCCTCCCCGCAAATTAACAGCAACATTGGTGGTGACGCGAGGGGCTGTTTTTTTTTTCTTTTTTCTTATATATACACAATACATCCGATATTTTAATGTCCACATAGGACAAATATTAATTATTATATATTATATTAACTCTTATCAAATTCCGACGAGATCCACTCTGCTTTTTGTGGCAGATAAAATAACTGCCAGTCCAGTTCTAAGGTCGATGTAATTGAGTACTTCTCTTCCACAAAATAACAGGCCTTGTGTTTATCGTAGAAAAAATGTTTAATTCTTGCCAAATTATTTAAAGGACAAAAACAAGTGAATATAGAAAAAATAACCGAAATTATCACATTGCAAGCCCTCTCAGTAATTACAGTATTATGAGAAGAGAAATGAAAACGGAAAATAGATTATGGTAATTATAAGAAAGAAAAGAAAATACGTTTTAACGAGATGAAAGAAAGATGAAGAGATAATTATATCAGAATCTGAGGTGACGTATAACACTATGACATTGACTGGCAACAAGTTTTGATTGAGATATAGCTGCTAACATCAATGTCATTTTTTCTTTAGATAGTTCTTTAGTAGTTAGACATCCATAATAAATAAAATTTCCAAAGTCTTATTAGGAAGCTGGCCGTCTTTTTCAAAAGTAATTTTTGTTATATAATTATATCACAACACACACACACGCACACACACAAATGCGTACATATGTGTGTTTGTATGTGTGTGTGCAGAAAGACAGAGATTGACAGCCAGGCAGAGAGACATAGAGAGAGAGACAGAGAGGGAGAGAGAGAGTGAGTTAGAGAGACTATAACACCAGAAATTCCTCTGATCAAAGTACATGGACAATTAATCCTATACTTCGATCAACCACATTGCAAAGACATGGAATTATATTGTAAATAACCGAATATAACTTTTGCAAAACCGTTTTTCAAGGGGATATTCCTAAACGTCGAATTTATTTGATTATAGCCTCAGTGACTAATTTATTTTTTCCCTGTAGCCAAATTGCAAAATAACCTTACCAAAAGTTGTTATTTCTTAACTTAATGCCCCCATGACTCCACCACTACCACACATCACAAAAGAATGATGCCATCAGTAATTGGCTAATCTATTTAGTAATACAATTGCCTGCGTTTTGTAGATATATTCAACGAGATTTTGACATCCTCCAATCTTCAGTTTTTGGCCAGCGGAGGTTTATTTATTTTTTTATTCATAGCGTCGATTACAAATATTTATTTTTATATTCATTCGCATTTAAAATTATCAAGTTGCTCTATTCCTGTAATAATAATTATGATAATTACGCCTCCCCAGAGCATTATTATGCTAATCAGATCAACTTATTTACCAAAATGTCTACTATTTAGTGGTTAAGATAGCTATAAGTAGAAACGATAGGCTATTCTCATATCTGAGTTAGTATTTAAAAATTGATAACGTTTCTGTCGCTGGAGGTAATATAAGATAAAATTGTTATTTTTAATGGTTTTCTGTTGTGGTTTACACAGTTGTCTACGCTGTTGTCGTTACTGATGTCGCTGATGGGTGTAGTGTTGTTGTTGTTGATTTTAGCAACAATTCATAATTTTCATATTTGTACAAAATCGTTCCAGCCATATCAATATAGTCTTTTATAAAGATATATCATACGATGACACTATAATGAGACAGTAAAATAAGTGTTTTGTCTTCCTCTTTATTCCTTTTTGACCGTTTTCCAAGATTGACCCTTCTCATGATAAGTAGAAAGATTTCTTTGATCGAAAAGTATTGAAACTTCCACTGAACGCAGGTAATTCAAAGAATAGTATATTATTCTCACACCTAACACCACAGTGATGCTACTGTTGCTGCTCACATATAGGTGTGCCTGTTCACATTCAGAAATGTTGAAACCACTAACTGGTAGAAAGCCACTCGCAGATACATCTCGCCTTTGCCCTACAATGACGCCGTTGCTTTTTTTCATTTCGTGTCTCAACTACACAAATGCCTGCTACTTGGAACTGATTCATTTCATATAATATCCACTCACTGAGTCCGTTTCCATTCCTAGCAAGCCAAATGAAGCGCTATTCATTTAGCCCAGTCATTTCTTTCTAGCAATTAATGTTGCAGGGATTGCCAACCAGCTAACCACTTACACGTATGCGTTCAATTCACAAGTTCTTAATCATTGATTGCAAAGAGCTGCGATATACATACACAATAACTCTTAATGCCGACAAAGGATATAACAAGAACGAATTGGAACACTACAGAAGCATTGAACTATTCTGTTGCTGGGGGTTACAAGACTTTAAATTCTTGCATTACGGTCCCCTTGATATCAATGGTATTAGTTGTTCTGTTAATGTCGATTAGTACACGGGAACTATCATCGATATAAAAAATGATGGTATCTTCAGACGTGTTGATAATTACAACGGTGTTGGTAAAGGTGTCGACAGAATGCCGACTTTCTTGGCTGGTATTCATAAATACATTGCAATTGTTATTGTTGTTGATAATGATTTGGAGTTCAAAGTGCTAATCAGTGAAATAGCTGGTCTTTTAAACACATATAGTATAAATTCTCATATGTGACGGCACATACAGAGCCATACACGTTTATGAGTCTATATGTGTGTGCATCTGTGTGTGTGTGTTTGAGTGTAGATATATATATATATATATATATATATATATATATATATATATATATATATATATATACAAACATATGTATTGCATGTATGCATATATATATATGTATATGTATATATATATACATATATATATATATATACATGTATATATATATATATATATATGTGTGTGTGTGTGTGTATGTATGTATACGTTTATATATATATATATATATATATATATATCAGTGTATATATGTATGTATGCATGCATGTGTGTGTATATATGGCTGCATGTGTGCGTATGTATGCATGTCAGTGAGAAACATTGTATATGTTCGTATATATGTGCATGTGTGAACCCACATATATAATAAAGCTTTTTGTTATTGAACGATTTACGCGTAACTTCGTTTGTCTTAGCAGGTGATATGTGTGTATTTTAAACTTAACACTTTTGAATTTGACCAAAATTAAGTTATAGCATCATAAATTGCATAGTTCTTAAACTATAAAGTATTACCAATGAAAAGTTTCGGGGATTTTAAGCACATCTCATTATAAAAGTTTTGAGCTGTTTCTATTCTTTAGTGATCTCCTGAGAATTATTACATCAGTGTCGTCGCTGGCAACTATGATAGAGCTGCAAATGTAGAAGTGTACATAAAGTTACAATTTAAGATGTCATTGTCATTCAAATTCATTCTAGCTTTTGGAGAAGTATATTCAATACCATGTCAACTATAGCCAATCACTTTGTTTTACAACCATGGGGACTGAAGCGGTTTATAAATTTTATTCCATATTTTATTCCCTTAAGATTGAAGAATTTTATTCGAGAGTATTTCGATGCTGTGTTCATTATGTCGCTAAGTTTTTCAGTCTCCCATATTTTCACGTGGTAAAATGTATTTTGCTGCTGCTGATGGTGCCGTTACTCTTGCTGTTACCCTGTCCTTCATAGGAATGTTTAATTTTTTCTTTTGCTAGCGACGGTCTACGAAGTACAGTTTACGAAGGGAAGTTTTGTAAACATTTGTTTTAATATACATTCAGACATGATACTCTTGTTCAAAGCAATAACTATCATCGTGTTAGCATAGCGGGTATTTTCGGTTGAAGCAATATTTTTTCGCAGCGGTTAGTGGTGTTTTTTTTCTTCTGTAGGTGCATAAGTGCCAGAATAATGATATCCGTATTACTTATAACACTTTAACTACTGCAGATTCCGTAAGAAGTAAACCATAATTAGATCATCACTTCTATTCCAATCTCCCGTTTTGTATCTCTGTATATTGATGTTTTTTCCCTCCCTCGTCAAAAATGTGCGTGTGTGTAATTAATTGATTAATTGTGATATACTTATGTAGAAATTGAAATAAAAAAAGATCAAATGATAATTGAAAGCAATATAACAACTTAATAATCCCTGTTAGGAGAAATGATCAAGTGGCAAGTGATAAGCAATGCAAAACAGAAAGAAAACATTACGCAGATAAAAGATGTGACAATTATATCGATGAGAGAGATAAATAACTTTTGATGAAGAATCAAGAAAGATGAAGAGATATTTATACACTAATAATATTATTGACGGACGAAACCTTTTTTATTGATCATAACATACAAGAGTATTGATAGGTTTCTGCTTAAAATTATTTCATAGTTAATGTCTCCAAACTGCACATGAAAGTGTCAAAGTACTACTTTACTCGGTGAAGGATACAAACTTTTATATATTTAAATCAACATAGCATGCTAATAGGAAAACAAACAAATGTCAGACGATTATAGTTCTACATGGATATTCTCAAAAGTTCTTGTTTGCTTTTAATTTCACATTTTCGATTTTCTGCTTCTAGAATGAAATTTTCACCAAGTATTGCTTGCTTTCGTAGTGTAATGATATTCTGAGTCATTGCATCACAAATTTGTATCCGTGTACTTATCTGGTTTAGTGTCACCACATCACATTCAGGAATATTGCTTCAAACATGTTGTTATAATTACAACAATTATTTTCTCAGACGTGTTTCACAATTTAAATCTCCTTTGTCACCAATTTCTTTAAGTGTTTGTTTGAAGAATTTCTTTTCTCTTTGTAATACTATAAGAATTGGTTTGTGTGCATTTCTTTTATCTCCTCTTTGAAATTGTTGCCAACAACTGTTTCAAATGATTCAAATATTTTGCTAATGATGTAAAAATGCGTATACTTTCTCTTCGTAGCGTTTTTGTCTTTTATATCATCACAATGTCGTACATTTGAATTGAAATTAAAGAAAGAAATATAACAGTGATTACGCTATTCATGTTATGGCACAATATGTATGTAACCAAAAACAAATTGGTTCTATGGTTAAACAGACTTTCCACAAGCTATTATCAACTATTTATTCATTTCTTGACGTTGGTGTCAAAATTGTAATGAAAATAGTGGTAGCCTGCTTTAATTTTTGACATTCATGGAATCTTAGATATAAGACAATACAAGTAAACGTGTTCAATTCTGCCACGCCAAGGTATCTTATATGCCGACCAACGCTTGCGAGGTAATCAGGAAAATACTCACAGAGGTCATCGTAATATATATGACATTTGACTATTTTGCACGCAAATGATATCTTTGAGAAATTGTCTTCGTTCATTATGAGCATTTGTCAACTTTAAAGTTATCAATTACTACGTATCCTTTTGTGATAACTGTGTCACTAATCTATCAATAGACAAGGGTTTATGCTTCGCCCAGTAAGACAAGGTAGCAAAAAACTATTCAGTTGTCTCCCAGGTCGACAGTCGAAGGAACTAATTTTTGTATGAAAGAACCACGTTTTCGCATCTTGTTTCAGATATATTGCATACACAAGTATATTTGCAAAGGTAACCATGTTTCTTGTTACTCTGTAAACAATGTTAACCGTTGTAGAAAACATCTCTAATAAAAGTATGTCAAACATATCATCCTAATTTATTTTCTATCAGAATACACTCTTGGCTGGTTCCACGTTACGTGTATTAGCTGAAGTCCTTGTATAATTGCAAAAAAATATATTCAAAGATATTCTATCTTTGACAACATACTTTCAAACAGATGTAAAGTGCTCTTTTATCTATGCCCATGGTGGATCTAGTTGCTT
>NC_068992.1:5665643-5666286 GCF_001194135.2 Octopus bimaculoides
TCCGTCAATCAAATTCATCTACCCGTCAATCAAATTCATCTACCCGTCAATTAAATTCATCTACCCGTCAATCAAATTCATCTACCCGTCAATCAAATTCATCTACCCGTCAATCAAGTTCATCTACCCGTCAATTTGACTCTTATTTGTGAGCTTGCTGCGGTATTTGTACAATATTGTTAACGTAAATATGCAACAGTTGTAGAACGTGAGTGTGTCTAGTTTTCTCGTTCCATCTAATATTAGACTACATACAATCAAATTTGTATATTTATCCACTTTATTACACAGCATGTTGTAATATCACTCGGAATATATGATAGATGATTACTTCATGAAAATTATATTTTTCACTTATATATATACTTGTATCCATATACAATTATTTGTACATATATATGTATGTATACATACATTTATATATATATATATATATATATAGATAGATATGCAGGGCAGGGAATTTTTTTTACTCTTCTCTACTGTTTTTTGTTCTGTGTGTATCAAAAATATCGCTATCAATCTAGAGTAATAATTTGTAGTTTTGAAATCAGTAGTTCTTTGACTGCTATTTCTGAATTCTCAGTATGTTGGAGAAGCAGGTTACTGTCAATCCCTATATATTTATATATATATATATATA
>NC_068992.1:5666522-5668682 GCF_001194135.2 Octopus bimaculoides
GTATGCAGATGTGCATACATTTATTTATTAAACATAAACACATACATTCATATTTTATATACATCGGTATATATACTCATACCGATATTTAAAACACACACACACACACGCATATATATATATATATACATATAGGTCTCTCTCTCTCTCTCTCTCTGTATATATATATATATATATATATATATATATATATATATACATACACACATATGCACATGCAAGCATACATACATCTGTTTACGAATATACAAAATATATGCAGGAATATGTGTGTATGTGTACACACAAGACAATTAGTATGAATGTATGTATGTGTATGTTTTTGCATGTGTGTGTGTGTGTGTATGTGTGTGTGTGTGTGTGTGTGCGTGCGTGCGATCGTACGAACGTGTGTTTTGAGGATTACTGTTAGTAAATCAATACTACGCTATGTCCATATATACTTACTTTGTCTGAAACGGCGGCTCGCCAAATTTCTCGTGTACAGTCAATTTAATCAAATATGAGTGCATTACTGGTACTTGAATTACTGCTAGTATTGATTCTGGAAGATAAAAAGTATACTTGATTCCAATGGGATATAAATACAGTGAAGTGAAGTAACATTAAATCTCCTCTTGCAGTGTGTTACTGTTTCAGTATTCTTCGACATGGATATAAACACATCACGCATTTTGGCAACATGACGCAATATTTTTAAGTCTATAACTGGATTAGATTTTGCTGAGCTCTAGGAGAGTTTCTCCATACATTTACACACACACACGCACACACACACACACACACACACACATACAGACACACACACACACACACACCCACACATTCGATTGCGTGTATGAGATGTATGTGTATACGTGTGAGTGTGTGTGTGTGCCTGAGAGAGCTTGTGTGTATGTCCATGATTATACACGACGAATGTTTTTTTCTGCTGATATGCTTGCTTGATTGTTCTACTTTTTTGCTTTTATCGAGTCTTTGTTCTATATTTCTATATGTGTTCTTTACAGCTTGGTTGCAATAGCAACATTTTTATATGCAGTATCCCCTATTAATGTCCCTTGGAATTTAACCTCATGAACTTTCATAGCGCTTTACCGATTGTTTATTCTATTCGTACGGTCATGTGTATTCCAGATGCATTATACTCAACAAAGCAAAACAACTCTAGGTAGAAAATATTAGTGGACTTCAAACACGTGATCTTCTCTAGCAGATGAAACCAATAATCACATCATAAGAAATCGTAAAATATAAACGGGTCGTAAAGAAATATGTAACATAAAACAAGCGCTTGAATGATGACGAATAAAAGCGAATTAAAAATCTGCTATTCAATCGATAACAACTGGTTTCTCTATTGCCCACACGGGGTCAACAGAGAGGACAACATAACCTGATTTGCGGTGGCATTCTATTTATAAACAACGAGAGAAATATCCAAGGTGAGAATCGATGGGTTGCACTAAGTGAATGACATTGTATGTTATTATATAATCCGTGAAATCTTGTCCATTTAACATAGTCCACAGGCAGAATCGTATAATTTTAGGTGTGAATGAATATTAAAAGACAGATACGAGCAAGAATGCAGTCTTTTGCACAGTTTCCTTTACACTTGCACCCTCAAACTTAGGGTGGTCACCACGCGGTGTTAATAGAAGCCTCCTTTACAAGTGAAATTCTATATGTCACTCAGAAAATCCTATATAACATACACAATGAACAAGTGTAAGCAAGTGTAGAAGGTGAAAATATCCATCGACATCAAACACTTCATATCGTAAACCCAAAATTGTATAAGAGAGTAACGTACATCATCTCACTCCAGGTGTCCCAACGTGCCTATGTCAGTGATTGAGTAGTTTTGTACCTATAGAGTTTACCATATTATCTATATATCTTATATACATTATATATGTAAACATCCGTTTCTATTACTATGTTCTCATTCTCTATATTACAATGATTATGTGTGTATCTAGATTCGTAGGTGACTGCACGCACACACGCACACACGCACACACGCACACACGCACACACGCACACACGCACGCACATACGTACAAGCATATAGATGCAAACAAATACACACACACATACACAAACACACACACACACATACACACACACACTCACACACACACACACACACATATA
>NC_068992.1:5668899-5684249 GCF_001194135.2 Octopus bimaculoides
TATATATACTCTTACAAAAACACACACGTCATATGTAAGCTTGTTTATAGTAGCATCTATGCACAAAATTATATATATTCACGTATGACTAAAAACAGGTGCAGCCTTGTCATAAGCCTACGTGGCTGATAGTGCACATATGTAGCGTTTTTACCTTAGCCATGTGGTATAGCTGGGTGGATATAAATTTCGTCTCGAAGCCACATCATTTCGCGTGAAAACTACAGCGCACATATTCCACCTTCGCAATTCGCAATAAATAATTTATTTGAAATTAAGTCACTTTAATAACCTATATTCCTCTTCAATACGAACTATTAATGGGTGTATTTGAGCAACATAACATTTTGTACGGCGCAGCTTGAATCGAATTAAAGTACATTTTAATAACACGAAACACCTTCTTCTGAACTACTTATGTTCGAAACAATGGGAGAAAGATCTTGAACAACGGTTCTAATACGTGTGCTGCAGTTGCATTTATATATGCTTTCATTATTTAATTCAGAGCCAAGCGACATCATACGTTATGTATCGCTCTTTCTATGCGTACGAATGTGTTTGCGTAAATATGCAAACTTTGCTTAAATTCACGCATGTGCATGTAGTAAGAGACGTATAGTGATACTACAGTCGTATGCCATCTGTTCCCTTGTAAATAGTCAAACGACACAAGATGTTATAGACATTCGTCTGCCTATCTGGTGCATAGCCAACATCACATTATTACAATCACTAATCCTCTAAACCAAATCACATTCACATCAATCTACTTGATAAATCAAGCAAGTAAACATGCTCATAATTAACAGCATCTGACGCTGTTGCAGACTTTGTGTCTCTTTTTTTAGTTGCACATATACTTACATGCATACGTAAAAACATTCATTTTTATACACACACACACACACACACACACACACACACACATATATATATGTGTGTGTGTGTGTGTGTACCATGCATGTATTTATATACGTGTATATATATATTTGTTAGACTTTTACCATTTTGTATCCGTCTACTAATGCTTGCATGATTATGTGTGTGTAGATTATTCGTCAGATTCTCATGCACTAACTGAATGTTGTTAAGTTTTCGCTATCACTGATTTCACTGGATACAAGATGGCATCCATAATTGCGGTGTTTTGCTCGTTCTGATCTTCAGATTAAGAAATCCTTCTCAATCTAAAGTAAATCTATAAATTTCATCTCAGTAGAATATTGTCTTCTTCGCCAATATTGAAATATTAAACGAGCAACATAACACCCTGTATGACGCGCATTGCCCTTCATTAACCTTCTCAACGATTTTACCGACCGTATTTTATCATTAATCTGCAACACTAGCTACTCGAATGATGCAGAGTAAAATTTACAATCTCTGATTTTTTTTTTTTGGATTTTTTTTTTAAAGAATTCTCATGTTAAAGTCGTTCTGATATTGAAGCGTAATTATAGGTGTGTGGTTAGTGATTTCATGTGGCGCAACCATGGTTCTGTGTTGAGTTCAACCGCATGGAAATTTGGCTAGTCTGCAAAAGCTATGTAGATAGATAAACTTAGAAAGAGAAATAGTAAATAAGTCTAAGAGAATTTAGAGGAATAATTTCCGATGCAACAACTGAACTGCTATCTTTACTTATAATTTTCTTAAATCGTAATTTATTTTCCTATGACAGTTAGTATTAGAGGTTCCCGAGTGCGATCTACTGGCGATAAATAAAAGAAAGCTTTTTTCCCTGATGATATCCCACTTCAAATCTAAAATCAAATAGATCTTTTGTATAATCATATAAAATATTTCTATGTGATTATACTGAAAATGCATTCCAAGTTAGTTTGAAATAACATTTCAATGACTTACAACAAAAATGCGAGTGTTAGCAGCCATCAAATACGACGGGGTACTCAAAAGAAACCGGAATCTTGCAATATTTTATTCATTTCGTTCTTTGCCTTCAAAGTATTCTCCATTTGAAGCAATGCATCAGTCCAGACGCGTTTTCCACTGTTCGAACCAGTCCTGGAACTCTTGGAAGGGATTCCCTTTAAAGTCTCCGTCTTTTTTTCTTCACCTCTCCCACATGAACAACACGTTTCCTTTTAAGGAATTCTGTTCATTTCAAGGAACAAAAATTGTCACAGGTAGCAAAATCGTGTGAAAATGGAGGGGAGGAAAGCAAAAGTGTTTCAAACTCAAGGCAATGTGCGCAGGTGCATTGAAGTGATGAAACAAGCCCTCACAACTTTGCCACGGGTTGGGTCGCATTCGTCTTGCCGAGTCTCGCAAATGCTTCAGAACTGCCAAATAAGGTCTGGTTAACAGTTTGATCAGGAGGAACAGATTCTGTTTGAGCAATTCCCTCCGCATGGATGAAATAAATCAGCATCGTCTTCCTATTGGACTTCACTTGACGCGCAATGTTCTTTACTTTGGTGGGGCGTGATGACATTCGGAGCTTCTATTGACTTGATTGCTGCTTGATTTTCGACAGGTAGTGCAACAACAGCTTTCCTTACCTCTCATGGCCTGTGAATAAAGCTGTCGAACAATTTTAAAGTGTTGTTTCAGTTCCCGATATGCATTCAATCGTCACTGCTTTTGGTCTTCTTTGATTTAGCGGGGACCAAATTGTGCCGCAACTCATTTCATTCGTAATTCTTCGCTCAAAATTCGTTGACAGGAGCTATAGGACAGACCAGTCATGTCAACAAGTTCAACAATCGTTTGGCGGCGGTACTCAAAGATCAGTTCATGAATTTTCGGAATATGTGTGTATGTGTGAGTGTGTGTGTGTGTGTGTGTATGTGTGTGGTGTGTATGTGTGTGTGTGTGTGTGTCTTACACATTCAGTGTTTACTTCAGAAGTAGCAGTTACAGGGCAGTCAGACTTTGGGTCCACTGCAGCACACCTGCCGAGTAGCTGAACTACTTCACTGGTAAAAATTTTCTGAAAGCGATGTTTATTTCCCCATGAAAGACAGAAGTTCTCGAGTATGATCCACAAGAGTATCCTGGGATCCGTCCATCGTGTGGAAAATCACACTGAGCAGCACTACTACGGTTCCTGCGTCCTTGCACCTTTTGGAATCCGACTTGGAAGTGCCTTTTAAGGAAGCGGATGGTTAACCTTCTCTGATTCGATCTTGATCTCAATAATGGTGTTAAAACGACTTTTGGGCAACATTGTCATCTTGGGAGAAGAGATGGGAAGTCCGCAGGTGATACATCTCTTGAAGAGGGCGGGTGCGGATGCGATTCGATGTTGTATATATTCGTTTTCTATCTGTTTTATGAATACTTCTAGAACTTCTTTCGGCATACATCTTGTCTGCTTTACTTTATGCTGCATAAAATGTTGCCTAACAACTTTACTCCCATCATTTTTAGTTTATTCATCCAAATACACTATCAGATATTATATCATTAATATTTAATTTCGGATTTTAGCCTCGCGATATTTTCAAACTTGCCATATTTTAATGCCATATAACTATATGCAAATAAAATGTTCATTCCTGCCGCAAATATTACTGCATAGTTAAGAATAACGATGCGAAAAATACCAGTTCTAGTTGGTGTTATATCTAATTCCAATATACCCATGGAATAATTCTGTCCCTTTTTTATATACAAGCAGGTTCAAGAAAACATGCATATCTAAATACGAAAATATATTTGTATGTGAAAAACCATGCGATCGAGTAGCTCTTTCTTTAAGATTACACAATACTAAATATCGATTTTTATATTATGGTCCTCTCAGTTCTGCAAATTTGCTCCTCAAATGAATGGTGTGAATAGTATATGTACGAAACAGTAATGACGAATGTAATCTGTAGGATAGAATACATTTTTGAAGTCAATCTCTGTTGTCGCGCCAACAAACACACGACATATAGGATGTACGTATGATACAATTTCGGAGATGCCTAATTCCTATAAAGATTGCAATTAAACGCCATACACCTCTATTGCATTGTTTTATATCTGCATTTTTCATTGAAGGATACAATTACATTTCATCAATTCTTTCGGCTATTTTGATTATCTTCTGTTTTGTTTTTTTGTTTTTCTTTTCTTCTGTTTTTGTTTATTCAATCACTGCTTTTTCTTGTGAATTTCTAGAAGTATGATCTTTAACTCCATGTTCTTCAGTTATTAATTCTTTTTTTTTTCTTTTCAATCTTTTATTCTCAATAGAATTCATTTTTCGTTGTAACACCAGCGACGCTAGGGATATTTTCAAGATTCCTTTTTCCTATGATTTTTAGTTGCTTTATGTCTATTATTTTCTTTTTCTTATAATGTATTAGAATTATATTCACCGTCGTTTCCCTGATTCCATATAACACGTACATGTCCTTTTCCCAGGACAGAAAAAAGCTAGTGCTAAACACTATTTTTAATAACCATTAATTGCTAAAATGTAAGATGGGAACTAGATGAATATTAGTGCACTGAGTACCCTACACATTATTTTATATTCTTTTTATAGCGTTACTCTAATAAAAGGCTTGCAATAAAACCAGCCGTATTATTTGTGCAGTTTCTTTGGGAAGAGCAGGAGAATTCGTATTTTGAAAAGGGAAGTAAATCGCTAACGCAATAAACAATCCTTGACACGATACTTTCTAAATTGAATCGGTTCAAGAGCTATCTTCGTTTGAATTTATTGATTCCTTTCCAATTAATTCTATAAGGTTACATGCAGCAAAATAGAATTTAGATGGTGTCTTTTGAAGGAGTACGCTGAGTGACATCGTCAAGAAGCGCGATGTGTTATCTTCTAAACAAACAATAACTGATTTCCTATAATTTTGCTGTTCAGTTCAGAATCGAAGTGATGGCAATAATCCAGAAGGTTTCGAATTTTTTCACTCAGTTGTTGGCATAAATTCGTGTGTGTAGCAGACGGAAGCGACATAGATCTAATGATATAATAGGCGGAAGGAAGAGATATAGACTACGAAATGATGACTATCAAATACGAGACACAGACAAAGCGGGAGGATAAGACATTTGAACAAGTATATATTCCATGAGAATGATGTAGAAGTGGTAAGATGAGTGAACGTTTTTCATCATTTGGGACTGTAAACTCATCCATAAACAGAAAAGGGTTCACTGATGGGCCTTTCTTCCCACATCGGTAACCCATGTTAACTTTCCTAAGTTTCGTTGTTATGGCATTACTGAAATTACATATAGCAACGGAGAA
The DNA here is from genome assembly GCF_001194135.2 of Octopus bimaculoides. Classification (NCBI taxonomy): domain Eukaryota; kingdom Metazoa; phylum Mollusca; class Cephalopoda; order Octopoda; family Octopodidae; genus Octopus; species Octopus bimaculoides. The sequence continues at coordinate 5,674,127 of NC_068992.1, forward strand.
AACGAGTCACCTTGGAAGATTCTCTTTTTAATATTAACTTCTCCAAGGAATACAGTAAAAATTTGGTTTTCCACTCTTTCATGCTATGTATCAGAATATTTGTGATGCTTTCAGCAACACCAAACATCTGCAGGCATTCAACGATCCAAGAATAAGGTATCATATCATATGCCTTCTTAAATTCAATTCAAGCCATAGACATGTTTGTATGATGTTTTTTACAATACCACAAAATTGTTTAATCGATGACCAGGTGAGCCTTGCTATTCTGAGAACGCTTCTTACATCCTTTTTGTTCCCTTGGTATTTCTTGTGCCAGGAAAGTATATGTCTTTACAACACATATTCCAGTGCATATGCGTGTGTGAGTTCGGGTGTATATGTGTACGTGCGTTGTAAATATATCTGGACAAAGGCACCCTTCTCTATAGAAATGACGCATCAATGTCACAGTTTGTGGTTTGACCATCCGATCATATTTGATTTATTTCTAATGCGTTCATGGCCATCACATTCTAGCAGTGGCGATAAAAACTTATATTTTCATTTATTGTTTGTGCTTATCATTTAAGATGTTTTCTTTCTCTTAAGCAATTACATCACTTCGTACAACGGATATGTAGACCTATGGCAATTCTTTATGTGACAATTTTATACACTGGCTCTAAAGAAACTGAGTTATAAAGCATTAGACATTACGTACGTTATTTAAGACTTTTGCAGGAAATGTACCTAAGCTAATGAATAAGTTAAGTAACGTCTTTATTTCCTTCTTCGTTATGGCGCTAGAGCACCATAAGTTGTTGCCGTTTTTCAGTGCATACGGAATCAATATATTTATGTATACTGGTTACTACGTCACTTCAACCAGAGAGATATTTAAAGCTGCAAATATATTGAGTTCTAACGAACTACCATATATCTTGGCATAGCACTGCAGAATATTTTAAATATGTATATATACATATATGAGTGTGTTTTTGTGTGTGTGTGTATGTAAAACATGGTAGCTTCTCTCAACCATTCTGATGCATACGTTTCCAGATGCACAATATATTACCGAATGTTTGAATCAACATTGACATATCCAACCAACATTATATTTACAACGCTATAATCAACACACATCATAAAGATTTCGGAGCTCAATGAGCGTAAGCTTGCTATGAATTTTAGGCTTGTTCTCATTTTCGTTACCTTATCTACACTTGATGGTAGAAAACCATGCATTGCAACATAATCTTCCCCATAATTTGCATTCCTCTGTCATTTTCCAAAAGGCATTATTCGTATATTTGAATTAGAGATATTCAGTTTCAATCGTGCATTTTGAGAACTTACAAATTCTTCGCAGCATTCTCACGTATTCAAGTATTCGGTCAATTTAAACATAATTTCGATATGAAATAAAAATCAATAACAGTTGCGTTACATTTATTTAAAATATCTGCTTCATTCACAGACTTTATACATGTTGTTGTTGTTATTATTATTATTATTATTATTATTATTATTATTATTATTATTATTATTAGTATTATTATTATTATTATTATTATTATTCAGTTCTGTATTCAAAAGATGTGGAATTATGTACATTATTTACATTATATATATTTGACGGATATTTGTCCTCATCTTGTTTGTTGTTAACAATGTTTCGGCTGATATACCCGCCAGCCTTCATCAGGTGTCTTGGTGAAATTTCGAACCTGGGTTCTCATTCCTAATATATTTTTCGATGTTATTATTATTATTATTATTATTATTATTATTATTATTATTATTATTATTATTATTATTATTATTATTATTATTATTATTATTATTATTATTATTATTATTATTATTATTATTATTATTATTATTATTAATCAATGCAGAGAGGTAATATTTATTTCCACTAAAACGTGGTTGTTCTGTTAGAAAAACTAGATTGTGATGGCTGTTTTGAGAGAAACTCAGACATTGGGATTTGGTGCAAATTGCACTCTTATTTATTTGGCTAGCGGGGAGATATACCACCATCACTTCGAACACCGAGACCATTTAATCACGAGATTTCGACCGTTCTTGACGGACACTTGACGGTGAGCGATAGCAGCGACTTATCCTCCCGACGGTAATACATAGAATGCCAGAACAGGTGCTGGTGTCGCGATTAGCCAATGAGCTTGTTAAAAATATTTATTAGCATCAGAAGCTGTATTAATACCGAAAAGTAATATTTATTCCCAAGTTTTAGTAATATTTATTCCCACCAGAAATTATTACTAAAGTTTGCCTGTGATTTTCATTATACATCCCAAAATACACGACTGGGTCAATATGTTTCGTACATAAGACGAATATGAAAAAGATAAATAACATAGACAACATTATTTCAAAGGAAACAGTTTCTTCCATTTCTATTTTTCCCATAGTAATATTTTACTTTGTAACAATGAAGTTGTGTATATGTGTATATGTGTGTGTTTATGTGTATGTTCTGTGCGCGTGTGTGTGTTCGTATCTGTGTGTGTGTTAGCGCGTTTCGAGAAATTTCGTTCGCTGATTTAATATGCTTCTTCCATAATCTACTACCTGGTCAAACCTTCATTCTATTACTATCTTAATACTATAAGGAGAATCATGTCTATTTCTAAGCAATTTCGCAATTGAATTGCCACTACCATGAATTACTGTTTTCGTGTTTAATCTTATTTTTTATTCTTTTTTTTTTTAACTTGAAAAGGAGCAGGAGATCAATATCAAATCTGAATTGACATTTATCCAATGTAAAATACTCCACATCTATTTATTTCATCGTTTTCTTCAATTCAATCTTTTTCCCCTATGGTTTAAAGCCACAAGCACTTTCAAATCATACAATATTAACAAAATATGCCAGACTTACACATTTTTAGTCTCATTTCTAAATGTCTTTTTGTTCTTTTGTGCACACATTTTATTGTGTATTCATGTAGGGAAATTATTCTTTATTCTCTGAGCGTTTAGTCGAATAGAAATAGAATTTTGTGTAGTTAATATTTCTTTCTAGAAACACATTACTTGAAATTCCTGATTTACACTTGTAAATGACGGCAATCTTTTCCTTTGTTTATCTTAATTAATGGAACAAGTTAATAAAAAAGTATGAAGTGGAAAAACAAGATGCACAAATATAAATAATATTCAAATATTTGAAAAATATTTGCAGATAAATATTGCAGTCTAAAAATGAATTTAATAAATAAATAGAATACGAATATATAACTAATATTTACATGTTTGTGTTGGTAAGTATTTCTTTGATAGACACACCACTACATTTCTCAGGTATATGTGATGGTGGTGGGTTTGGGATAAGGAAAATGCAGTCCTGTATTTGAATATCATTTTACACACCCCACTCCCCTAGCTGGAAAATTAAAAGTTAGCAAATATATAACACTAGATAAAAATAAGGTTGCTAATACAAAACCCTTATTTTTATATCCATGTCACTTACCATATAATTCAGTTTCTCAGTAAATGAGTTCAAGGTTTACATTTTCAACAGATTCTAATGCATGATATAAAATCAATGGCTTATACAAAATCTGAAATAAAAAGTGCAAATACCCTTTTTTTTTTGATAGTCAAACTGCTCGCGTTAGTGAGTACTTATAATATTAGTATATATAAAATTTATAACTTAAATAAGTTATGTAACATACATAATGAGAAAGGATTGCCTTTGGCGTTCGGAGATAATAGCTTATATCTTGATAGGTGTAGTTAATTTTTGAGTATTATTCATATATCCAATTAATGCATTAACTGAATCATATCTTCCTGTTTACTATATCTCAGTTGGAGAATGTAAACATTTACGGAGAGGTTAAAGCATGTCAGTAGAAGCAAGCCATACAATATAAAAATTTGATTAGTTCAACCATGGAAGACATCAAACTAACTCAGAAAATAGCCGGAATTAAACAAGCGGGTACGAAATCATAAATGTTTATCAATCTCTTTCGAAGGTTACAGTGTCATTTTTTAACGAACCATCTTACCACTCTTATAACATTTAATATTTTTAACCAGAGAGTTACTCTTACAATGTTACCCATAACATAGATTCGGTCATGACATTTTTTCTCTCTTATCATATCCGTAACAGGTCGACAAGCACGAATATGAGAGCAATCTTTTCCTTCAGTTTTTTGTGTGTCATGTTTTCGATCTATTATCCTCTGGCGTTCTTCATCATCTTTTTTGACCAAATTTCAACGGTTCCACATTACAGCGGACCCATTTTCGCAAACGTTCCCATGGTCTTTATCTTTGAATAGCGATTACTGCCAACTAATACTTCAATATGATTATTAGTATGTTGACATTGAAGCACACTATAGCGACATCTAGACTGGAAAATTATTATCATTTGAAAAAATAAAAAGTGCGTGAACAATTAAATTTTCATGAGTAAAGAAAGAATAATATTTGGAATATTAAAGTCATTGCAATAAAAGCTTATATCTGAAATAGTGAACGTTAATCTTTCAGAAAACAAAATAATTTTAGCTCATTTGTAGTCTGTTTTCATAACAATAAATCTCTATTCTAGATGTTCACTGAAGGAAGGGATCGGTATGCAATTTAGTCCAAGTTGAATAAACACCATAAACATGTCATGTTTGTGTATTGTGTAATAAACTGAAACATATCATTTACCGTCGTGACTTCGAAATGTAGACTGTAAACAATTTGTTGAAGAATAAATTGAAATGAAAAAATAAATACACGTTGAAATATTAACCGAAATAAATATATGTTGAAAAATATGCGACGTCTTTAAGATAGATATTTTTATGAATAACTTAAATAAATGCTATGTCGCTGTATAATAATAAGCGACGATAAAAACGTCTGTATTGAAGAATGCATTGAAATAAAACTTTTGTTAAAGAATAAATTGGAATAATGTTTGTGTTGCTGAATAATAAAAATAAATAAACACATCCAAAACTAAACTGATTTTTTTTTTTCTTGAAATATGTATTTGGTAATTATTTGCACAATAGTTAATGCAACGGATAAACTATAAACTACATTACTGTATTTAGGTGCGTCTCATTATTTTGATGTTCAAATTCAATCGGAGTCAAATTTTCCCTTTATTTTTCTGCATTAGATAAAATAGATACCTGATATGTATTGAAATGTATTTCCTTAATTGGTGTCTACTATAGAAATTATCTTTCTGCTAATAAAACTCGGACAGAACACTCTTCATCATTAGCACAAATGCATAAATTTTCTCTACAAGAAAAAGCTTGTGTGAAAAGGAAAGCAACGTGAAGAATAAAGTAAACGTTCTGTTCAAAAATAAACTACAATGAAACTCAAAGTTTTGAAGTAAATTCTGCTCAAAAGCATGTGTAACTGCGAGGGTGACATGTGAAAGAAATACCTGTGATCTGCACCGATCGCAAAATATTGATTTCTGCAGAAGCTTGTGGCCACAGAAAAGAGATGTCAGATATGTCAACTGAAAATATTTTTGATTTCTTCAGCGGCCTTTATGACTGAAGAGATTTTTAGTGATTTGGATGCTGCCAAGGTAACAGTTCAAAATGATCGAGACAAAAAAAATAATCTTTTTGCTTTTAAGTCTTGTATTTTGGGGGCATAGTGTTGTAGAATATTGACAGCGCCGGTGACTCTATTTCATTTCCTATGTTCATCTGATTCTTCTAAATAAAGTTCTATCGCGAAGACATCACCTTGAACTCTTCTCTTAATGAACTTTTAGTGCCAAAGGTTAAGATTTCCGTTGCAATCAGAAGTAACTCCACATCCCTGAGTGCGTAAATGTAGAGATTTTCATATTTCAAGGAACTTCAATTTTATATTTATGAACGACGGATATATATTTTTGGCTACAGTGTTGTTTCTATTGCAAGGCAGTATTTTTCGGTGATTCTACTCCGCACTATATACACTATTTTTATTGCTCCTGTAAATGATACTGTGTTATTGCTACTGATTTTTTGCCGTGCATATGACTAAAGTATTGTGGTCGGTTTCTGTCTTTTTTTGCCGCTGATATCAAGCAACTGACAAGCAAATCTGTAATCTTGAGAATATTTGTTGTAGCCCATCTTTTACAAAAAGATGAAATATGTTCATTTTAACACCTCCAATCAGTCAGGATCAGAAGTCATATGAGTCCCTGCCTGGTACTGCATCAGCTAATTCATTATTATTATTCATCATTATTATTATTATTATTATTATTATTATTATTATTATTATTAACACGGTGAGGTGGCAGAATCTTTAGCACGCCAGGTGTATGCTTAGCATTATTCATCCTTTCGTGGTCGATAAATTAGGTACCAGTTGCGTACTTTTGCCGATGTAATCGACTGGCCCCTCCCTCAAAATTTCAGGCCTTGTGCCTATAGTGGAATGGATTATTATTATTATTAGTAGTAGTAGTAGTAGTAGTAGTAGTAGTAGTAGTAGTAGTAGTAGTAGTAGTAGTAGTTTTGTTGTTGTAGCTCCAGTAGCCGCAGCAGCAACCTGCTAATCAGAACATTCATATATTACTGTACAAGAATTTACCAAAAGCCGAAATTTCAATTTTGTGTGTTTTCTTGAAAGAAAGCGATATATTTTTAGATAAAGACTGTTGCATTTGTCACAAATGTATTCAATCCTTTGGGGCAGGTTTTAAATTGATTGAATTAATGTTTATACAAGAGCTTAATAGTCCCGTGGCGATCATTGATTTTAACTTAACGTTCGCATAATGATATAATCGTACAACCAATTTAATTATTAATATACTTTCCGGACTAAAATGTCTATAGAATATTTCTAAAATACAATTCTTTTCAGAATCAATGATATTAGAACATTCGCTGCTTTGTTAACCTATATGAGGGATGCATGGAAAGTGTTGAGCCTTCAAGGTCTTGGAGCCTTGAAGTCTTGTCCCATGTTCTACTTTTTTGAGGCTCATGCCTTTTGATACACACTTCGTACTTTCTGATTAGGAAAAACATAACAAAGATTAGGCAGTTTATGATAAGTATATAGTTGTTGATGTTTGAATATTAGGATACTAGGTCCTGTAAAATGTTTGTCCACAAAATATAAACAAGCGCGGCGGACAGTATAAAAATGTTGTAACATTTTAGTATTTCACGTATAAAACGACAGAATATACTTAGAAATTAATGGGGAACATTTCTGCTACAATATATGTATGAGAGGCTTTAGTAAAATCGAGGAAAGGACTCTAGTGACCTTAATATGGAGAATGCAAAAATTAAGATTTATAACAGAGTCCTTTGCCAGGGAAACAGAGAGAAATTAATGAAAAGACAGCAGAGTTTTAATCAGCTAAATGAGCACAACTGGCTGCAGAGTATAGGGTTGGAGAACCGTGAGAGTTTCAGAAAGTGTTGGGAGACACAAACAAAATAGGGAAAGGTAAAGAAGAAACGAATGAGGAAGTGGAGTGCTCCTTAATTTTGGGAAACAGGCCTAAGTGGTCTCGAATGCATTTGGGAGCAAATCGAATTCAAGTATACAAGTCATTCTATCACTGAATAGTTTTCAACATCTTACCCTTCTCACCCCAAATTAGCCCGGAGACTGGAGGAACAGTGTTTCACGATGGAACCATGTTGATGAAAGTTTTCAGTTAATGTGCTTCTTTCCAGCCATATATTCTTAGTTAGTTCATTAAGACATTTAGAGTACTTTAACTCCACGCTCAAACCGAATTTTCCGTTCGCGCGTCTCACATCGGCTGCTTACTCTACTCATTCTATCCTTCATTACGTCTTATCTCCCACACTCCTGTCTTTCACAACTTCTGTTCATGTATTAGACAGCTGCTTTCCTGTATTCCTTATCAGTTACAGACAATTATTGTAAAGTAAAAGACGTAAAACCCGACTGTTTCTCATTAATTTCTCTTCTATCAACTGAATAACAATTCCGTCCTACACGATGGATTTTGCTCCAGACATGGCAAATACGCCATGTTTTTTTTTTAAATCCAATTTATCATGTAATACAAGTGCTCCTGGCACAAACCAACACTTCTAGATAGACAATTTGGGATCTATCTGTATACATACATACTTACAATACACAAACACACATACACACAAACGCACACAAACACACACACACACACACACTCACATATAAATATATTAGATAACGGACATTAAAACAGTTAGCAATTCAAAACTTAGAATTTAAAATTAATTAGCATCAGGGTATTTTATATTATATTCTTATAATGCAATATATTAAGAAATAAATATTAAATATAAATCACATACAAATGTTTCAATTCTTGACCATTATAATATTATAAAAATTCATTGGTGTTTTTACGAAGAATATCCTAAGTGTAATTTCATATGCATTTTATGATTCACGAGCCAATAAGACTGAATTTAAATCTATTTGTTTACAAGCGTGAGCGCTATGAATTTATAAACGAAAACATGGATAAAAATAAAACATCGATAGCTATAAAAGGCAGAATGTGTGTGTGTGTGTATGTGAGTGTGTGTGTATGTGTGTGTGTGTACGTGAATGTACTTTATGCATGTCTACAAATTAGCAGGCATGTGGCTGCAATTTTATGAGGACATTGGTCACGACGATGGATGTGCTTTTGTCAAATTAGTTTTCCCAAGGCACCTCCGGATAACAGTAAAAATAGCTTTTCAACCATAACGTTTACCAATTTTCACGTCGGTGAAAAGCGTAAGTTTCCTAGCATGAGTTAAGTCCCCTGTGTTATAGATTAATTCACCCTACTACTACAGTGCCTCCGAAAGAAATAATTAGATTTGGACTACCTAAGCAATCTCAGCGTAGGAAAAGAGAACGAGCTGAAGAGACTGGCTATCAGCAGACCCATTAGTAACATATTGAAAGTTTTGGGCTGAAACCTGGCAATAAGAGCTTGCGGATATTCCACTGCAAAACATTCAATAATATCTAGCAGTAACTTTCATAAATCAGGGTATAATTTTTGAAGACACTTTCTGCACCCAGTCAACGACGGGTATTTCTGCTAGTAAACAATAAAATGGACTTAAAATATATGTGCATGCTATTAAGAATGCTACTCTCAATATATTTTAGTGTATTCGTCTTTTTTTTTTTATATACAAGGAACCAAAAATCTATTCAAAAAAGACCATTGCTAAATAAGAGATATCGCTTTCCTTTTTTCAAATGAAAATACATGTTTTTTATAATAATACGCTATTTATCTATTGGTAAGTAACAGAATAATATATTTAGAATACTATATAATCTCTAGTCGAACAGTAAGTAATATTACAAACTAGATTACATTGATTATTTATAATAACCGTTACTAAAAATTAAAAATTAATCTTAAAAATTATGTAGTTTATATAAGAAAGAATCTTGCTAAAAATGATATACTAACAATATCATAATGACAATATTACAGTAGAAATTAAATAAATGCTGAATTAAACAGTAATCCAAAACAAATTATAACATAAGGGCTTCGTAATGTCATTTTGATAATTATACTTTCACATACTAAAAGACTTCTCAATTAAACTTCAGGTTACTTAGTTTTTTAGAGGAGCACTATATCGTGATGTATTACGGAATAATAAAAGGGACATATTTTACAAAAGTAATTTACAAAGTATTTCTGTAATATGGTGTACAATAAATATTATTTATGCAAGAAAACATTTAATCTAAACTTATTTTTATATATAAATAAATGAAAAAAAATCTTATTTGCAGGGATTTCAATTTAAAGTTATACGTTAATAATCCAATACTTAGACAACATAATACTACAAATATTTAGAGTAGCTTCTCACGATAAAATCTAATATAAATTACTATTATTACATTGAAGATGATTCAATATAGAATAACATAACTTTAAACATTTCTAGAAATTCCAATATTGTTATTATAAGCACTCTTTTCCTATATTAAAATTAATGTTAAAATTACTTATTTTGTTAGAGAAATATAATATATTGTAATTCATAGAATATACACACACACAGACAGAGAACTCAAAACACACACACACACACACACACACATACACACGTAT
>NC_068992.1:5684259-5689498 GCF_001194135.2 Octopus bimaculoides
GAGATGGATTTTTCATTTAAGGAACACGATCAGCTAAGAGGAATTGAGGTACTAACCAGAATTAGAAATCATGATCCAGCTGTATCTGTTACCTTATTCTACGGCGTTATATATATATATGACGAGGTAAGCTGTATTAGTTTCATTATTTTATGAGGAAAGTAACGTTTTGAGCATCTCTGATATTTGATCCATATTAAAAGTAGGGGAGTGAGAAAAAAAATCACTTACTGAGTAAAAGGGAATGGAGGAATAGTGGTTAGGAACCACGTGTTAATGATGTTCTATGATCGGTTTTGTGATGAAGAAGTGACGTGAGTTGTTTCAGGATGGGTGTGGGTGGGTGTAGAAATGTGCAAGTAGCTGTTTTGTATCGTAAGTCAGCTGGATACTGAGGTACTAGCCTGTATGTCAAGAGAGCCGATTCGTGTGAGGGATACAAGAGACAGCAACGTTGACATCAAAATTTTGATACAGGTATTTCCATGTTTTTTGAGTGGGAGATACTTTTGCATGGAAATAATCAATATATAAAGAAAGGTCAACTGTCCAAAGATCTGCGAATATAATATAAAGAACCTAATTTAAAAACGTGAATGCATCGAATAATACATGAGTACATCTTTAAAACCCCATTCACTGAATAAATAGTGATGCTGCTCTGTTTTCTTTCAAACGTTAAACAAACTTATCCTTTAGCATACAATATTTATTGCGGTAAACATACTACGTGTTCGAACGTTATCCTTTCCTCCCAAGTCTCTATTGATTGTTTTATTTCCGGGACTATATTTTCCTTCTCTCTTCTTCCATGCGTGTCAAGTGGATGATAACATTTTGTTTCATATGTTGTTTGTTTCGTTTCATATTATTTAAAATCACGTGTATCCAATATCATTGCTCCAGTGTTGCAGGTTTGTAATTTATGCGTTGTCAAAATGTACATAAAACTTAAGTATTCCTCGTCTAATTTAGTAGGGTTAAATATTGAAGGAATTTGTCGAAATAAATATACGCTACGTGTTATATTATATTCTTAGTTTCCTCTATTTATCCCACAGGCACAAAACGTCATCACTTACTATGCTCTGTGATTTCTGAAGATATACTTATTTTACAAGAAGTATTTATTCCTATATCAATGTTTGCTCCACTTATCCATTTATCAAGGGAATTAGCGTGGTATTTTTAATCACATTTATCGTGTCTTTCTGTAAAATATTTTGTTTCGTGTGACAATCATTCCTTTAGACATTGTTAAAAGAAAGCTATTACAAATATTCAGCTGAGGAAATGTACATTCTATGTCTTTTAGCGAATTGGTGGTATTCAGTTATATCTATAAGATTTCGAAATTGTCTGCACCTAACATATCAAACCTCCTTGAATAAACAGAAATATATGTAATTTGGTTACTTTAACTGTATTCTAGTTCATATGTGTAACCATATTTACCACTGAGTCTCAATTGTGTTTATAACGAATAATTAATTATGAATTATAATATTCAGTTTACTTTGACATTTTCCACCTAGAGAATATAATGTGTAGTTCTTCCCTCAAGAAATAGATATACACTATTCAATACAACAAAGCGTACGCACACTTGGTTTAACAGTCGTAGAAGATTTCTTAATTTATATTTGAAACTTAATTTGAATGTTCTAAGAATTAATTATTGTGGGAGGTGCGTTTTTATATTTCTAAAACTAATTGAGTGCTATTCATATTGTACAATTGAAATTTTGAATAGGTTCTTATATTAAAGTTTATCAAGATATGTCAAAATATGTCAATGCATAATTTGTTGATTTCTCAGTTGAGATTACTGAGATGAATCGTGAACGTAAATTAGGTTATTTTAATGCAGATTATGTTTGCAGTATGGAAGGTATTTGTATTGAGTAATGTGGAGTTCTGATGGTATTAAAGGAACAGGAAGAAAAAAAAAGAACAATATGCCAGCAGCAGAGGAATGTTTAAAGAACATAGCTGATATTATGCTACTCTATGTTAGTTACAGGAAAATATAATGAAGATCGAAATATGAAACCTCGCCAGCGGCAGTAAGGATGAAGCTAAAAGAAATATTAAACTTCGCACCTGACAAACTAGTATGGTAATATGGAATATTATACCTTCAACCTGACCAATAAAATATGTATATAGCAAAGACAAAATCAAATAAATTGAGATTTTACAGATATTTAATATTCAGATAACTGCAATATTTACTTATGCCGCCAACCATTTCTTGTATTAATGAAATTTCCATTTTAAATCTAGGGTGAAGAACAAAAAGAAAAGAAAACGTCAGCGGCTGTGTTGAAGTAGTAAATTAAATTAATTGTTTTATTTGTTTAAATTGAATTTCGTTATCAGAGAAGAAGAATGTAATCGACCCAATAACAAGTAACTTTTCATTTGTCTTGCTGAGAAACAAATTGATCAGGATCTATTATAACAAGTATCAAATTGAGAAGAAAAAAATTCTCAAATATCAGCGTGGCTTTATTTATTTAATTCGAAAGTCTTCCTTGGGATAAGGTGATATATTTGATAGCTTGAGCTGTCTTAGTGTATTACATATTACGCATTTATCCAAATGATGAGCTGTTTGCTTGCAGTCTGGCTTTGAAAGACCAACGCTGTATATGTGACGATAAATATAATAGTCTAGACTCATTAACCACTTTATGCCTCCATCAGTATGTTATGCAAATGTAGGACACGACTTTATTTTCTTTATATTTTAAATCTTATTGCTGCATTTTATATTTCCTTTATCATATAAACAGCAACCCTTGCTGCGTGTGTGCAACATCGCTATGGTTTTGAATTCTCTCTGCGAGACTTTCGTATCAACTGCGTAACTAGCAATGGTGGCTATCCGGGCAGCTGAGGGCATATCTGAGAGGGCCACTATAAAAAGCAGTGGTCCCAAGACTGTGCCTTCTGGAACACCACACTATTTGTGTTGTCTTTGAGATGGTTCCCTTGGCCACTACAGCCTGACTTTATCTTTCAGAAAGTCATGTAACTACTCTTCAAGACCCCCAGCTTCGCCGGGATAACTCAGTTTGTGGCATATCATACCATGATACATTTTATCAAAAAGTTTTGCAAAGTCAAGGCATATAACGTCCACATTTGAGTTATCGTGTAGCTGCTTCAACACCCAGTCATAGTTCTGTAAGGGCTGGGTCGGACACGACTCCTACCTGGTCGAAAAGCTTTATTTCTCAATATATGCTTCAGAATGTTTTGTTATAGAGCACAACTGGAAATATCTTGCACAGCTATTCCTACTCTTAGACATATTTTTCTCATCAATATGCGTCCCAAAATTACAGAATAAAGGGACGAAATAATATATTTATATGAATGCCCTTGTCATTAGTATGACCGTTCGATCTTAATCGAAGGAAAAATTAAAGATTAAATATTCCAGCCGTGCTGTCAGGACAGGTAATAGTGTCAACGATTCAAACATTTTATTTTCTTTCGACTTAGACGATGAAAAAAATAAGAAAAAGAAACGCTGTTCTTCCCTTTATGCTATCAGTGCCGAAATTCACGAAAATAAGGATAAATTTCAACGTTATCTACGTAACAAATATTTTATCCGTAACGATAAGCCTTTAGCTCTAAGCTTGAGTCGTTCTTCTGCATTCAAATTACTTATCAATGTTAAGCTTTTATTACTTCCATCTACAAGTAGCTAAAAATTGATCTATCATCATTCCTAAGGCGAACGTTAGATATTTGGAATCACACGAAATACAGACTTATGTATACACATACGTAAAAAAAGCACACACGGGGGGAATCTAAAAAGCGCGTAGGCAACACGTTTCTCTCGATATCTTGCTATCTATCAATCAATCTTTGACTCCATCTCTATCATGTTCCTACACTCACACACGCATATATATATATATATGAAATATACATGCCTGTGTATGTAAGTGTGTATGCATATACATACATACATTTATATATATATATATATATATATATATATATGTGTGTGTGTGTGTGTGTGTGTGTGTGTGTGTGTGTGTGTGTGTGTGTAGAGGGAAATGAAAATATGAGGAGGGAAACCAAAATGTACAGAAAGAGAAAACTATTCATCCGCTGTCACTAAGAATTTTATGACTATTTTGTTTTAACTTAGAAGTCTCTTTCGCCAGTGGCCTACTAACTTTCTGAAAGATTTTCTACGCAAGAAAACTGCAGAAAAAAAATAATAAAAAATAAAGAAAACGAAAAGGACTGTAAAAAGAGACTTGTTAGTAATAAAGTATGAGAAAATCTTCTATTTTCCGTCAAACAAAAACAGTAGTCAATGTATATAAAGTGTAAAGAGAGGGTACTACAAACATGTAAAGAGAAATATGACTCTGTTCTGATTGAACATAAAACAAGGTGAAGCGCAATGTTTCGACTGATATCATGTGAGAATCAAAGAATGACTCTGCAGAGATCTAATGCTAGAGGGAAGAAAATATTTGATTGCTTATTTATTAATGGGTGAACAGAAGAAATAGCGGAGATGTAGAAAAGGGTGCACACTAATACCTGCATGATTTTGGAAAAAGATGGACAGGAGAGGAAATATGGTGAGAGAGAAAGAAAGAGAGAGAAAAAGAGAAAGAGAGAGGGAGAAATACATTGTGCGATCAGTGGGGACCAAGTAGAATATCTGACAAATAAAATAGGGATAAAGATAGACAGACAAGGGAGGGATAGGTGAGAGAAGGATGTTGAATGTCAGCTGTTTAAGAGAAGTGCGTTTATGTCCAGTTTGGTTTGATCTTGATTTCCATGCCTCACTCGTTTTATTTAACCACCGTGAAAAGTTTAGTCTTTCATCCCTAACCCACGCAGCCTCTCGCCCAAGATAAAAGATGGCATTTTTCTGTGTGTCTTCTCTCTGGATCACCTCTCGCACATTCTTCTTGCTCTCTCTTTGCTTATATCAAACTATAACTCGTCTTTTCATTGTAAATCCGTTTCTCTCTCCCTATTTTTACATACTTGTCTCTCTTTCCATCTCACCCGTAATCCACGGCGTTCTCTCTCTATACTCCCCCACACTGATTGACAATCAAATACACATATACATATATGCGTATGTATAGGCAGAAATATCAACACACACAAACACACACCCACGCAAACACGCAAACATATATACAAAGGGGAGGACTTGTCTGTGGGTCTAGATATATGTATA
>NC_068992.1:5689609-5691974 GCF_001194135.2 Octopus bimaculoides
GCAAACATATATACAAAGGGGAGGACTTGTCTGTGGGTCTAGATATATGTATACACGTATTCATATATATATACATGTATATACATGGTTCGTATTCTTAATTACGCGTATTGTTTGTGTTTGATTTTGTCGACTACACAGTATCGTAGGGTTAGTTGGGCACCGTCGGTGAAAAAAAACCATGACGCAATTCAGTCTGTCACAAATTTGGAAACGACAATCTGTACTGCTTGTCATACGCACCAGAAGCTCCAATATTAACATTTCAAAGGCTTTGAGTGTCAATCTGATGACAGGGAGAAAATTCGGAAAGAGTTGCATGAGTGTAACTCCCTTCATAAGTACGTGCGGGGTGTAGTTGAGCGAAAAAAAACAAGCAAATCCTTCTAACGACAAAAATGAACTATAGGCAAGAAATAATGCAGTATTCACCAACTTAAAAAAAGGAAACGTCGAAAAGAATTGCTGGAGATTCCGAAGTTTTTTGGAGTCTGTGATTAAAGTCAATGGCGATTTTATTGAATATATTTAATGTCTAGTATTTCAAGATATTTTTATGTAGTTTTGGTAAATATAAATACTAGAATGAGATGCCAGTATTACTTTCCTTTCAGCCGAAACCTTGTGTTAACTACAAACAAGATGACAAATATCCGTCAAATGTAAATAATGTAAATAATGAACCTCTATATTGTCGAAAAAACATTGAGCAGTTATCCTCATCTCCACATTCTGGTACGTGACACGATTCATCTTGATACATGTAAGTCTTTTCCACTGTTTAGAAAACTCCCAATCCTCCATTTCAGCTTCTCTATAACTACAACTCATACCTTCATGCTTTCCATCACCGGTGATTCTGCACAAATACTTCAAGCGATTCCTGAACACTCTGTATATAGATATGTGTGTATTTGTGTGCGCAATGTCTGTGTGTAAAAAATATGCACAAAAACATGTGTATATTATCTTAAAATACACACATGCAGCCTATCCATGTATAAAGGAATATTGGGTTTGTGAAATCAAGTGGCGATACAGATTGTTCTAAAATGAAAATGCCATATGCCAGTTAATGCAGTGTGCAGTATCTTACTCCTCATGTTTCAGTATTAACTAATGTAGTTATATGAATGTATACAAATATATGAGACAAATATTCAGAGATATCTGAAAAATATAATGAGAGCTAGTTATTAAACCATCTGTTGCGAAATTCAGACACGCGTGAATGAATAATGTGAAATGACAGTGTTTGTTGAAATTCAAACACAACACTGCAATCAATGAAACAAGAGCAACATCAACAGATGCGTCTGTACACACATGTATCTATGTATGTTTACATTCAATGAAAACGAAAAGATCAAAATTAAAAACGAGTAAATTAAACAAACAAAACTCGCTCTCACATTCAGACGACTGCCGTAATATGCAAAAGAAAACACGAATAAATGCTTACAGAGCAACACCACTGCGACTGAAATTCTCAATGGAGTGGGCAAGATAGGGATTAAGTGACAGAGAGAAATAGACATTAGTAGGAAACAATATGTAAAACTCAGTTACATTTTGAAAAACAAATCATCCCGAAATCGAATATACTGGAGTGGATTTTGTCGACTAGTACATATAAAGGATACAATGATTAATCTTATCTTTGATTAATTAACTACGTATTTAATAGAAAGCAACAGAAAATAGAACTACATAATTTTTTTTAAAAACGATCAGATGTATTAACATAGCACTGTGGGCAATAAAGAAATATATATTTATATGCATATAAAAGAGTACACAGGCAGAGTATTTATGCTTATATTCAGGAGTACAGACGCAGAGACAAATCAGGCGCAATCCCACATTTGCTCTGAATATAGACACCAGGAAAGACAGAACATTCATTGTTAAAAATAGTTTTAGTTTCCTTCTATAGAAAATATTTATTCTTAAATTATTTTTCCCGATTATCTAGTATAGCTACAAAAAGGCGGCATGATACAAAGTTATTGGATTGTATCGTTTAAGAATTTCCCTACGTCTCTTTATTTTATCAAGATAATATATTAACGGATATATAATACAATATTTTCTGGTCTGTTTTTTTTTAATTTTTATTTTTGGAGAGTCTGGACAGTTATTGAATTTAATTTAATTACATAATACATACCGATACAGCGTTGATGAATGACTTTTGCACAAAACACAAGTACTTAATATTCAAACGTAAGAAATAAATAGAAAACTTTCTTGAGAAATGTATTCAATCCATTGATCAAAGATAAGTTGATAACTCATGTGTATATATATATATATATATATATATATATATCGTCAGTAAATTTATAGATGCGAAAGTGATTAT
>NC_068992.1:5692138-5695742 GCF_001194135.2 Octopus bimaculoides
ATATATATAGTATTGCTTGATGAAATAACAATGTTCAACTGCTTACTTTATAAAGTATGGAAATACTGGAGATAAAGCGTTTTGTTTTTAATGCAAGTATATAAGAAATGAACCCGTAGGTTTATTCCTGAAAACGTATGCTCTTACGTATTATAGATAATTATTTTTTGTTGCCTACTTATTTTGATAAATTAACTGATGAATATTAGATGTATCGTATATTTTGCCAATCTCCGTGAATGTGTAAATATTTACGAGAGTGAAACATGCCAACGATTTTAGAGGAGATAAAGAAAGTGTACAAATGTAGAATAATTTTCAGTAAGGTGTTGGATAAAGAAGTGCAACAATGTGAATTGGAATAATTTTTCAGCAGTAGCTATTTCAGTAGTTCTAGAACGAATGAGTTATTTACAAATGGTTAATTAAGAAGACTACTGAAATAATAAATTATGGTTTTCCTCCTCACTACGTTTGTAATGTTCCAATCACGGGAACTTGTGAATGTTTCCAAATGTTATTTCAGCTTCTATTTATTGGAGGAAGTAAGATAACGGAAACGAAAAGAAGGAAAACTTAGAACAATACATAAATTGAGAGGAGAAACGCCGGAGTATGCTAATACTGTCATCAGTAATTGTTTTCTGGGTAGCCTCTGGCAATCTCTGGAGAGGCTTAATATATGTGTTAATTGAAGAAAGAGGCTATGAAATTAAATCAAGTGTAATTAGCTGACACAAATTCTAGTTGTCAAAGATCCACATCCATAATATGAATTATCCCCATTGTAGGTGACAGTTTTATAATATCAGCAGAAGCCTTTCAGCGGAGTTTTATATGTTTACTAATGAAGGCCTTTCACTTGCGCTTGTCAATGTTGCATTTATTTGCCGTATTGAAGTAACACCACGTTATGTAGTCAAAACGAGACCTAAATGCAATCATTGCCCACGGCTGTCGTCCACTTTTTAAGATGTAGTAAATAAGATCATTTTATCTTATTTTTCTTTTTTGTATATTAAAACGTTTCTATTCACTTGTTTAGTCTCTTGGAATATCAACTGAATCTTCCACAAATAACTGGATTTGGAAAAGAAAGCACATATTGGATGAAATACTAAATCACAGCAACATAAATAATCACAACCTGAAACTAATTCAAAGACTTGGTGGACTTCATCGTCGCCACTCTGGTTATCGATACAATTTCTCAACTAAAATCTTGAATTTACAACTTCATCCAGTGGATTACTGTTGTGTACCCGGAGTTCATCTCTGTCTTTGCATTTATAACTTCAAAATCTTACAACATGGCCAGTTTTGACAATAAACTTTCGTGAAGTTTATATCTTCTAAAATTCTCCTTTTCCACCAAACGTGTTTAATTCCTTATCTAACCGTCGATGGTCTGTTCTCAGTAGTTCTTAATCTTTTCTTCCATAGTCCTACTTGCAGCCTTTATGAGATTATTTGTTTGTGAGATGTTTCTAGACATGCCAGTTTCTAGACACTGATATTTCTTCAAATACCGCAGCTACATTTCAGTTTGTTCTTCGAAACAAGGAGTACACCTGCATGTACAAACCAGATGTTCAAAAATTAGTCACATCCATTTATTCTGCCAAACTTACTCAATTACTCCATTAGCTTTTTACTCCTGTCCTGCCAGCGCTGCACACTAGACTCTGTTTCACTGAGAAGCCTCCTTTTACTGTTATACTTATTTTAGATATTAATCTTAGTCAAGTTATTTACCTTTGAATGTTGCATTTGCCGAAAGTATTCGCCTGTCAGAGACAATGGTTCAAAAGCATAAAGATGAGCCATTAGGCGTTATGGTGAATTGAAATGGACAACGATATTTATTACACCCTATATGCATACTTAAGTGGGGAAAAATAAACGTTGACGAAACACGGATACATGAAACGAATATATAAACAATGAGGCTATAATTGAAAACAAGCTTTTCTTTTTCACTAAGAATGCATATATCACTTAGTTATATTACTTTCATTAACTAGGTCCTGCATTTCATAAAAACGTTGTGCATAATGTAAAATTTTCTTTTCGGGACGAAGCGCATTTTACTGTTCATAATGAATTGACTAATTTATTGTTTTGTGTTTCAGGGCAAATATTTCGAAAGAGAAAGCAATACGTTTAAAATTTTTTTAATTGTTTTATATATTTATAAGTTAAA
This sequence comes from Octopus bimaculoides, assembly GCF_001194135.2. Classification (NCBI taxonomy): domain Eukaryota; kingdom Metazoa; phylum Mollusca; class Cephalopoda; order Octopoda; family Octopodidae; genus Octopus; species Octopus bimaculoides. The sequence continues at coordinate 5,694,342 of NC_068992.1, forward strand.
ATATTATCATTGCACAATTTATGCAATCGTTCCCGTCTGTATAATACATGGCTGTCGTTTAAATAGATAATGTGTTTTTAGAGGCATTTTATGAAGAAGCGAGCGGCTTAATGTTTCAGAATTCAAACAAAGAAAATGGCCGATATTGAAATTAAATTGCAAGAGGTGCCAGTTGTTCATTAGCTCTGTATGATTAATTAAATTCTTTTAAGTAAAATATGACAATTTATTCAATTTAATTAACATGAGTTATGCCACCGGTATAATTGTAAATGAGTGAATCCCAACATCAAGTTCATTCCATTAGCATGTCCAAGAAAATTGTTTGAATTTCCTTTAGGGAAAATGCAGATATTCTCCAATTCTATTCATCTACTGTAAAACACAGATTGGTACACTACTTGGTCATACTTTCCTCGTGTCATGTTGCGTTATAACGAAGTTGATTTCACTTTTCTCTGACATAAGAATAATGGGCAAGATATTCGAATAGCTGTTGGTTAAACAACAAAAACTTATATAAATAGGTCCAATTAGTAAATTAATTTCTATGGTCAGCGCTATTAATTGAAGCGTGAAGCTACAAATTCCAACCCTTCTCTCACATAACTCTCAACAGCAATTCCAGAAACAACGGACTGGTTTTCCTATAATGACGTCCGCTATTCTTCCGCAGGATGGCATTCAACAAAAATCCTCCATGCTTTTTCTACTTCGTAGCACTCACCAAAATGTTTACCACTAACTTCCATTGTTTTCAGAAATTGTTCAGGCGATATAATGAGCAAAACTTTGATATTCGACCACATATTGCCAGAGCCTCTCACTCTTTTCAATGTGAAAACAATTGTTGTTATCCAACAATGTTACCAGGGCTAATAATGTTGGAAGTTATTGCAGCATCCTACTGATATCAGGAGGATGAACGAGTCTAAAAGTATTTCTTATCATTTTGTTTGTAACTGACTTGTTCATCACACATTAAAAGTCAGTATAGACCATTATTAGCAGTACACACTCCTACAGTTTAGCCTATAAACGTTAAATATACTTCTGCGAGTCTCCGTTACCCAACAGACACATTTCATATATTCTATTATTCCAAACATAAAGCACTTTGACGAAAAAGGACTACGAAATGCGGCACCTATTGCCTAGCTGAGGAATCCGTTATATGTTCCGTTTTTTATTTAATATCATTAAGAGTATAAAAATATAACATGTTCGGAGACCAGTTAATATTCGTAGTTTAACTAATGTTATTTAAAATGTAATAATTTGTATTGTTTCCTCTCCCAAAATATATATTGAATTACATCTTCGGTATTCAGCAATCTAGCGCTTTCAATTTTGTTTTTTACTTCACCATTATATAAAATAGGATACATGTTCATAATATAT
>NC_068992.1:5697122-5698192 GCF_001194135.2 Octopus bimaculoides
ATATATATATATATATATATATATATATATATATATATATATATATGCGTACATATATAATTATGCATATGTACATATGTCTCCGTCAGTAATGTTGTTGCAAAGCATAAAAGAATTAACGGAACATGCAGATGTCCCATTCGTTAACATCGTGTCTCTCTATCGTACTGACAAGTAGAGAGTTACAAATAGACCATGGACAATCGAGAAACTAATGTTATGTGTACAGGCATATGTGTATAGACATATAGACTGATGTGAAGTAAATATAATCGTAACAATACTTGGTTCAATCAGCTATAGAATTCAACTCGACCAGTATAAAAACATACTAATCATGTAGTGACAAGCTCGATTGATATTCCTATCATGCCTGCTAGATATAAATTGAATTACGATAGGAGAATATGGTTGTAACACAACTGCTGATTGAGCGGAAATGACTGATAATGTCTGAAGAGCTTAAATTACATTTGCCGTGGTTCCAGACGGTCAGGTGGTTGGACTATGACGTCAATCGTTCTACATAAATCGTCGCGATCACCAGTGTTTGATTTCAAATTTACGAAATCATGCATGTATCAGGAGACTAAACTAGAATTAATTGTTTCGATATTATTGTAGTTGTGGTTATGGAAGATTCTCAAATAGTTAACCCTCATCTATTTAGCTCAGGGAGTGAAATTATAAAACAAACAATAAAACTTAGTATTTTTTATATGATATATTTAGTGAATGTATGTCTCCTTATGCCCCTCTCCTTATGCCTCTCCTTATGCCCCTCTTTCTCTCTCGTATTTTGTCTTTTATACATACATACGCATATATATGTATACGTGTTGGAGAATGCATATATCTATATGGGCATAAACATATGCAACTCTATACGCGCAGGTCTGTATGCACCCATTTACATATACGTGCATACAGCTATATGTATATCTATCTATATGCATGAACATTCATTCGATCATACGTACATGCAAACATACATGTCTCCATATATATATATATATATATACATGTATCTATGTATGCGTGTGTGTGTATGTAGTATATATATGTATATA
>NC_068992.1:5698634-5701928 GCF_001194135.2 Octopus bimaculoides
TATGTAGTATATATATGTAGGATTCTATGTGTTATTAAATGATATATATGTTAAATTGTGCGTATCAAATGCAAATGTCTATTAAATATAATGGTCGTACATATGTGTGATGCTATTTTCAGCAGTATATAATAGATAATTCATATAATGTCCTTTGAGTATTAGCTAACTAAATCGTTATAAATTCCTGTATTTCCGAAATATTTAAGATGCATAATTGTAACAATAACTTAAGAAAAAATATTACAAATATTCAATTGAGATAATTATTTTAGCGCTTACAGAATCATTACCGCGCTGAAGGGAATGTTTAGTGTTATATCTTTCTGCTCATTACATTCCGAGTTCAAATTTATCTGTGACCGATTTAGTCTTTCATCCTTTCGGTGTCGATATGATGAGAACCAGTGGAGCGCCAGGGTTAGTATAATCGACTGGTAATTAATTATTCCTAACAAATTTAAGTCTTTGCGCCTATGGTGGAAAGAAGAGGAATCATGTAAATATCACACTAATATATATATATATATATATATATATAATTAACAGAATGAGATAAAAATCCAAGCGTCTGAAAGATTTCAATATATATATATATATATATATATATATATATATATATATATACCATGGAAGTAAAAAATAATATTTGAGTTTTAAATGCGGAAAATTTAAAATAGCGTACAAATAAACGTACAAAATTGGGTAAAAATGGGTAAAAACGCGTAAATAAATAGTGCTTTTGTGCCATGAATGATTATTACTTCGTAGATTGGATAAGATTCCTAGTCTGAGCTATGCGTTGAGCTCTTAAGCAAAGAGCTTATTTTCCAGCATTTACAGGCTATTTAGTCGAGCTTATTTGTCAAAATGATTGGAGTCTTGTCCAATAATATATGATTTACACAACAAATTTTTAAATCCAATGAAAGCCGGCAAAAGCTCACATATGAGGAGCTTATAGGTCTGTGTCACCCCTACAGAACCTTCTGTAAACACAATATCGGAAGAAACTCAGCGTTGTAATTAACACAGCAGGAAAAGAACATATTCAACAGAAGTAAATGACGCAAAGAGTTAAATAAGACATAATATTCGATAATACGATTTTACTAGTAAATCGAGAAATGCAGCATATATCTTATGCATGTAAATATATTATAGATGTAAACTTGTACAGATTAGGCGTGAGTGTGTAATACCTACGAATAGATTGTAGGTTGAAATAAATTGCGTGAGAGAGTGTATGGAAAATTAAAAGTAGAATGGGAATCAATATATAAGATAATGTATGCCAAAGGTGTAAACGTTCCACACAAGATATAGTGTACGATTGAGAAGGACATCAAACAAATATGAAAGGCAATCTGTTATTAATAAATAAAGATAGCAACAATCACAGCTAAAATAGCATAGGAAGACAATAGCATTATATACAATGCAAGAGAGCAAAAATAAATATAACAAATTTGTAAAGAAATTGATTGCAATCACTATGATCAGAAATGAGTTCTACGTTTGTGGAAACCAATTTACACAATACTGATAAAGCGGTTTTTTTTTTTGGTTTTTTAAAGAAACTCACAGATGATGAATAGAACATACAGAAGGGCATGCACCATTTAATTATACAAATTCAGATAAACAATCATATCATAAGATATAATTATAGACGCCTGACAGAACAAATATTGAAACACAAAATCACACACAAATATATATATATATATATTATAGCAGAAACAGCTATTAGCTAATGAAGTTCATAGCTCATTGTTTATTTCCTTGTTTTTTTTCTAATCTTAATATATAAAACAGAGCTGTGGTAGGTTATAGAAAGGCGAAATATATCACCCCCTCACAATAGGGGTAGACGAACATCGCAAAGTTGTGACACGAGGAGATATTGGTAAATCGGGTATAGCTGATCATGTATGGAAAGATGGAAGCCACCTACCCCTGTAAGATGAAGTTAAAATAATAGACAGAGATCATCATTGGAAAATACGAAAACTAAAAGAAGCAGCACATATGCTAGGACACAACCTCCTAAGCAGTCCGAGTGCAACATATAGGAACCGGTATTAAGGAAGGATAGAAAACTATTAGATTTATAAGCCCTAAAATTCACTCCAAAATTGCCCACAGTCAAATGGCGCAGTGGTTAAGAGCGCAGACTACTAATTCCAGGATACCGAGTTCTATTCAAAGCAGTGATTTGAGTAATGATAATAATGATGACATCGAAAAATACCTTAGGAATAAGAACCCAGGTTCGAAATTTCCCCAAGACACCTGATGAAGGCTGTACATTGAAGTCAATTACAACATACTATATTACATAGTTCAAAGTACTTTCTAAAATTCTAAAGAAAAATAAGTAAATAAAGCATATTAGGTCCCTTTCATCTTTACAGAATGTTTCTATAATAAAATGGAAACAGACTGTTCGCCCAAGTGACTAACATTATTTCTTTGAAAAATGTTGATAGATAGTTTGTCGCTAATTTCGATGAAAAGTCTTATGGCACTGAAAGAAAAATAAAAAAACTTTTCCAGTGTGTGAATGTTTTTCTCAAATTATAATTATAACTGGTAGTTCTTTGTTTTTTGTTTTTTTTTTAATGGAAGGGCTTTGCTTCTCTGTATCCACTTCATTGTGTTTTACTATTCTAACCTTCTAACCTGTTAATAAAAAATTTAATAATGTTATCTTACGTAGATTCCAGGCCCAAAATATCTCGAGATATGATGTATGTCTTCTGTCGGGAGAATCTGATGCATCTCGTAATTTTTGTTTTCAATAGAAATAACGCAGTAAACCTTACTTAACTCCATACTTGTTAAATTCATCGGTGTAGTTTCACATACAATATATAGGATGATCTTAATTCTTTTTTTTTCTTTTCCTTTTTTTTTCTTTTTTGTCTAGAGACTTCACCGATGTAAAGTGTTTCTTACTTACAATGCAGTATTGTTTCTTCTGCTTAGTTTTAGTGCATTTCATTTGGTGTTTCCTCCACGTTTTGCTTTTTAGTTCATAGCAAAATTTTACGTTTATTTGTTTATTATGCTTTATTATAATATATTTTTCCGCTTTGTCAATATTTCAATTTAATGAATTTCAGTGTTTTCAGAATGCATAGCTCACTAAATTATTACTGTCAATTGTCTCACCAACTTCCAGCCAATGAAGGCAGAGTGTGAAGAACAGTAACAATTACTATAATATTTACATTACGAATAGAGCTGAAATTTTTAATACGGGGCTACAAATATATATATATATATATA
>NC_068992.1:5702361-5703115 GCF_001194135.2 Octopus bimaculoides
ATATATATATATATATATATATATACACGCCCTTGTATGTGTATGTGAATATATGCATGTGTGCAAGTATACATATATCCATTCAAACACTACGACAGTTTATTCTAATTTAAGTGAAAGTGTATAATCAGTAGAATATAAAGCCAGAACGTGGCTACTCCATATTTGTTTGACACAGAACATAGTCCAGGCTTTTGAAAGGAAGCAAGGTGGTAATAATAGATATTGCCATGCTTTATTTCTTGCTTCCAATCCCATTAAAACTTACGGGGCTTCAAGCTCGTAGTAGAGAAATAAAAGAAAACATCTCATCACGCTGATGGAATATACAATTTTTGTTTCGATATGATGGGAAAAGACAACAAAAAACGACAATAACAATGAAGTCAACAACAAGAACGAGGATAAAATCAACAATAACATCAGAAACAATAATGGTGTGCAAGCAACAAATGCAACAAGGAGCAAAACCGTGTTTTTCTTTGCAATCTTTTTTTCTTTTTACTTTTGTCTTTCTAGAAAAGTAATATTACTGATTCGAAGTGAGACTTATCTCCATAATTTTAGTGAATGACACACGGGACATATTTGATATTTTGCCTTTGTATATTTCTCAGAACTTATGAATAAGCCTCTTACTTTCTATCGTATGTGATATATATTTTAGTAATCAAAAACAAATGCCTGAAGAAGTATATATACATACATACATATATATATATATATCTATATATATATATATATATATATATAT
>NC_068992.1:5703858-5705017 GCF_001194135.2 Octopus bimaculoides
TGTGTGTGTGTGTGTGTGTGTGTGTGTATTACACGCTTAAACTTAACATAAGAACATGAAATTAATGTCATTCATATTATTCTCCTTACGATGATGACAATAACAAATAACAAAGGCATAATAATAATATCAATAATAATAATAATAATAATAATACTAATAATAATAATAATAATAATCCTAGTTGTGTAGAATGTTGGATGCCTAAAATCATAACTTCCCAAGACATGAAAAATTAAACACCTAGAATTCTGAAATCCAAGCTTAAATTTACCAGGAACAGCCAGAAAGATGATGAATACACACAAATTTGAGAGTACAGTTAGTACATTTGTTTCCAATTTTACTTTGGAATATCTCGTGGAGTTGATGAACGAAGTTGAACGTGAGCAACACCACGCATGTAAACATGAAGTTTTTTCTTTTATGGTGATAATGAAAACGGTAGCGATTTTAATGGACGTATTAATGATAATACCAATAATAATCTGGTCTGCTATAGACACAATGCAACAAAGTTTGGCGGAGGGGACAATTCGATTATCTCGACCGCAGTATTTCACTGGTATTTAATTTGTCGACCCCGAAAGTATGAAAGGCAAAGTCGACCGAGGCGGAATTTGAACTCAGTTCGTGAAGACGGACGAAATACCGCTAAGCACTACGCCCGGCGTGCTAACGATTCTGTTAGACATGACTTAAATTGTTACTTCTACTATAGGCACAGGGCCTGGATTTTGTGGGGAGGGGAGGGGATCAATCGATCACATCTTCCCCGGTACTCAACTTCTAAAATTTTGCTACCCAATAATAATATTATATGTATGTGTTTATTTTATAAGCCGACTATTGCAGAATAACGTCTGAGATAGCGATCTGGACAATGATGATTGTTAAAGAACACCTGAATATCATAGACCAGGTGAGATAAATCTCCTCGTATCGAATACAAGTGCGGGAAATATTGACATTTCGCCATTATTGTAGCTTATCAATACTGTGCACCTGAACGGAACTAAAGCGAATCAATCCCCTGGTCCATGATTTATATAGAAATAGAATGAGACGTATTCGCTAACGTGCTTCCTTTTAACGCGCGCGCAGACACTCATATACATAGGCATATATATATATATATATATATATATATATATATATA
>NC_068992.1:5705237-5711507 GCF_001194135.2 Octopus bimaculoides
ATATATATATTAAGTTTAAAATATAAGTCCTGGGATCGCTTTGCTTATTATACGGCAAACACACACATACATATATAATGGTAAATATGAAAATGTTCAGGAAGTATAGCTTCTATAACAAACTCTGTTCTTATAAACACTTAAACGTCACGTTCAAAAATAAAACCACAAAACTTATCAATATAGCCAGACGACTGAGATAAAATGTTAGGTGTAGGGTAAAACGCATTGTATATAACAAATACATAGATAACACACAAAAAACGTTATTTCAAGGAAACGAAATCACAATATTGGATGGATAACAATTGATGGTTTATGGTCGCCATGCGGTGTAAGAGATATGAGGAAAACATAGCTACAGATGTACATTGACTAGATTATATTAGATAAAATATGGTGGAAATTGTTTACTGGTTGTGAGTGATGTGCTGTGTGTATAAATCTCTCCTAATGCTTGACTGTAATAAAGAATGCATCGTATTGCACGGATATATCTGATTTTATGGTGTATATTTTTCCTCGCGGATTTAAATGACCTCTGAAATACAAGCGTTCTGCTCACAAGATGCTTGGGCATATGATGTAGTGGTTAAGAGCGCGGGTCACTAACTCCAAGATTCCGAGTTATCTTCGGTGTATTCGTCCCTATGGTTTCAAATTTAAACCTCGATCGATAGTAAAATACGTGTGCATTTTCAATGTGATTCACATCTTTCGTTGTAAATCACGTTGAGCACCTCAATTATATTTTAGAAATGCTTTCGACCGCGTGAATCCTGGAACAAATTTATTTAAGCATAGATGCATATCTAACCACATTCAACACTGAGTTGGAATTAACCGACACTTTCTAAACTGTCTCACAGAGTGTGTCCGTGAGTTACGTTAAACTGTACAATATGTTATTTCTAACATATCGTATAGATCTATTTTCATACAACTACTTATTGTATTTATCATGCAGTATACTCCATTTTAGTATTCCCCCAACACCCTATGTTTGAGCAACAATGCCAGAGTCCCTCATGCAACCGAAAACCAATGAATATTAACTCTTTTACCTAGCAATTACATAGGTTATAATTTTAGATAGAAAAATGAAGCTGCAAAATATAATCGCTAGACACATGAAGAACATATACTAGTGGAGATCAAACAGTATGCCATGTGAAATTGAATGACATGTTTGACTTTGCCATGAATATATATCCACCACCTATGCTGTATACCTTTCATATTAAAAAAAGATGCGACCATTCTCTTCCACATGAGATGTTTGTTTTAGACTATACGCTCGTCATCACACCCCCAGCAATGAGCATCAGTTGTATTTCTTGCCAAGATAAACATCGGCCTGCATAATGCAAAGCAAAGTATTAAAGAAATAATTGCCATCTGCATGAAGAAAGTAGGTCAGGCCTACGCATTGTCATTGCTGCGAAGAAAACTGTGAATGACGTGAAGTGTCCGTTTGCATGACACAGATATTTCTGTGGCCGGTCACCAATGAACGCCATTGAGAAAAGATGGCTAATTTAACTGGTAAAATGACCACTACAGCATTAAGTTGGCAGCTTCTTTCACTGACAACAGTTCGTGGCAATTCAGTATGTGCTTCTGTGCTGCTGGAATATACATACTTTCTCATACTTAATGAATTTTGTTTTTTATAAAATGTAGGAGGAAAATGAAAATACCTATTGTCTGTGATAAATGCATTCTTTATATCTACTGCCCCTCTGTTTCATGTATATTTGTCTAAGATATTTTGTGATAAGGCAAGCTAAAATTATATGAATTATCGAGATAGAAACTATTGAACTATTTCATTAAATGAAAATAAGCAATGGAAGTGAAAAGAGGGATAATTATGTGATGTTTTGAAGAACCTTAGCAAAAAATGTGAATATTAGGAAAGGTGTGTTCTAATATGTTGATTTTTAAGTGTTAAAAACAAAATTAAAAAATATAAACATGAAATAGAAAAAAAGAAAGCTAACTAATACAATGGCAACTTTTATAAAAGTTGCTGTCAGGACAAAATGGTACACGGTATGAGAAGGTAAGGGTACAGGGGGAAGAATATGAATATTTGATTCATGAATATTTTATTGCTGCAATGACCTGAAGGTCACTAATTGCAAACTTTTATGACGGCCAAGTACCTACTGTGTAATTTTCCGAAATCTAACATCACTGAATAATATTGAACTAATGGATTTCTCTACATGATTGATGTTTAAAACCGTCAGAAAAAACTATATTATTAGACATATTTGAAGAGGAAAAAACCAACTTATATGACAAATACACACAGCATGGAGACATTAAGGGAACTCTAGTTCCCTTTCCAACAATCTACTGACAAGACCAATTTGTTAGGTTGACAGGGAGGTCCTTGGAGTCTGAACAGCCTATTCATGTGTCAAATGCAGCCTTTGTGAATTGTAATAGAGAAAAACAAACCAGATAAATGTAGCATCGTAGTGTTGATTTTTGGTCAGAAGCAAAAGTAAATGACAAAAATATTTTTTTCAAACAGCAAACGCTAAAACATTATTCAGGGGTAGACAGTGGTTAGCACTTGGTGTTACTAAGCCTTACCGGATTTAAATTCTGTTCTAGCTGATTTTTGTTAAACATGAAACAGAGACTCACGAGACTCGTTCTCATTTCGGAAAAAAGAAATTGCCGTTTGAAATATTAGGGACGTCTTCTTCCATTAGAATAAACATTCACATTTAATTCAATGCAATTTGCTTTGTAAGAGAAATCTCTTTTGCCACGCTTCTCGACTATGTTAAGGCATTCGAAACATCAGTAATTCTTTTCGTCATTGTAGGACATTTCGTTTTCTAATTTTCTTTCAAAATGAAATACATTTCCATGTGCAGCAAAGAGAGAGATAGAGACGTTTGGAGAGAGTGTGTGTGCGTGTGTATGTGTATATGAGAGAGAGAGAGAGAGAGAGAGAGAGAGAGAGCGAGAGAGATAATCTATTGAACTGTCCAATTTTTTTAAAGAATAATCACATATATAAGTTTCTTACAATTTCATGGCCTTTCTTCCCTACAATTATTTTCAACACTGCAAACTAAATACTTAGAATTGTATTCTCCGTTTAAATGTTGGCAATTTCTATTTGAATTTTACTACATTGTATGACAGAGGCAATGAATCCACTTTTGTCATCGTTTTGTTTTCTTGTATACATTCCCTTGGTTACTCTTGATTCAAACAATTGTATTGACATAGTTCGCAAGAAAAAGAGTTTCTTTCGAGCGTAGAATACTTTATAATTCATTCTTAAGACTTTAATTTGGTAAATATATTTTGTTCGTACTAACGATGAACTTTGGGTCTAATTTAAGCACTTCTAACCCAATACAATTAGCTACATTGATCATCCTTGGAAATAACATCTAATTATAAAATAATCCTGAAGTGCCATTAATCGTTCCATATAAGCATACCTATTGCAACGCTTCCACCTATATTTTAAAGTATAATTATAGATGTTTTTGAATCAGTAATGTTGAGTTAAGTCCTATTCGGGGTGAAAAATCAATAAACTGATTCTTTATGGAGTTTTCCATTTAATCAGGATAAAAAAAAATCGATAAAGGGATTTCTTATAGGATTTCCCAATATAATTGTCTACACCCCATGTTCCATCATAACTTTCACCAAATTTGATGTATTTTGTTCAAGCCTGATACCAGCATTACTTAGGACTCATGGTATTTTTGAATGCTTTAAGTTCTCCAAAAACAACAAAAAAGAAAATTGATGAGTGGAAAAATCAATAAAACGGTTCCTTATGGGATTTCCCCATCAAGGTGTCTGCAACACATTTTCAGGCAAAAGTTTAGCAATTTCAACGGATTTCGCTCAAATTTGACGTCGATGTTACTTAGTTTGGTTTGAAATAAAGAACTTCATTAGCTTAATAATCGTAACTTAATCCCGGGAAAAGCCAGGATATACTGCTAGTTGATAATTAGTTCGGTTTATTTATATTCCTCTTCAAAGTTTACTGGTGCATGGTAAAATGCGTCTCGGTACAAGCCTGGTATTTATTCCCGGTTTCCACAATCAAATCTCTTCTTTCCTTCTGTTTGTGTAAGGTTTCTAGCCCCGACTTGATGTAAGAAATATGTATATTTTGAATTTCTTCAATTTTGATGCTGGTTAAATTACTGTGTTCTGGACAGAATTATTTTCTATAAAGTATGTGTATAAATATATTTCTCATAAGAATACAGCATAACTTTTAGTCAGCGTCACCAAATATCTCTGCAAAGAAGTGATCGTTTTCATCTGATTTTGTTAATTATTTTTTTCTCCATAATTACGCACTTCTGTTTCATGTTTTTTTTGTCTGACTTCATTAAGTACTGTCCCACAATGATTCATCTATTCACAAGTATTACAGCTTTACACTCTACTAACAATCATGTCAGTAAGGACTATAATTATTTGTTTATCCTTCATGCAAAGTGCATCGCCATATAAACGGTATTTTTCAGTAGATGAACGATCAGTTGTTTTTCCATTTCCCAAATAGTTGCCGACATATTATTGTTTTACTTTTGCATACTTCATTAGTATTTCGGAGAAGATATATAAACAAGTGTTACTTGACTTAGATTGTAAATATTCACACACAACTTTGTTATATTTCGTAAACATCAACATAGTGTGCGTAGTATGAGCACAAGTCAAACTAAGGTATGTATTCTTTGCAACATTCCGTGAATAGATGCCAGTTGAATATGAACTGAACTTCTCCTGGTGGCATTAGATTTATCTTCATTATTGGCTTAGAACTATTTATGTAATATTTATTTTGGAGTAGTCCAGCAAGCTGACAGAATCGTTAGCAGGCTGAGCGAGATGCTAAGCGTTATTTCGTCTGTCGTTGCGTTCTTCGTTCGAATTACTTTACCTTTCATCCTTTCGATTAAATAAGTACCACCTCTTGTTTGTGGGCAATAAAGAAATAAATATTTGTCCTGAAGGGAATAGAATTGAATTATTTTATATTGAAACGACTTTTTCTTGATTTCTTTTTGCTTTGGTGTGGAGAGCTATGTTGTTTCATTTTGTGGGCGAACTTTTTATTTTTTTATCACGAAATTCTTTTAGTTTCTGTGCACTTCTACTCGGTATATTTTCATTATATTTCTGGAGAAAATAAGGGATATATTTCTGCTGTGTTACAGCAGGTGAGTAAGAACATTTAGATTTCGTAATTATTTTTTTATATCATAATGTACACTTCCCCGTGGTCGTTGGCATTGCTCTCCCGGTCCTGGTCATTTCTGTTCCTTGTCGTTAAGCAGTGCAATGATCAATACCCGTTACAAATTGTCTGGAATAAAAACAGTTACTTAATTGAACGCGATCGCATGAATAACACTGGGTTTTTAAGGCTGATATATGGACATTAATTGTTAAGATAATCTTTTTTTTTTAAACTTAGATAATGATTCATTTGTTTATGCTCGAGAAACAAAAACACCACTAGCACTCAAATATTACTGATGCTGTTAATAATGCCGTTCGCCAGTAAGGAAAGAATTATAAAATTAATTGGTGTCTGCATATATTTAATTATATTTACATGAAAAAATTACTTCATAATTTAATAAACGAGTTGAGACCATGCACAAGCATTTATGCAATTCAATACAAGACCTACTTTCCGTATATTTACTGATTTCAAATCCATTCTGCATTGATACGTTAGCTATCGTATAAACAATCGACTGAATTATGTACTTAGAGTAAGTCCACCTGATAGCTGGAGCTATCAGCGTATTTGCTATGAGAAAATGCGTACATTGATCAGTAAAGGACGACAAACGCTTCTTGTTTTCGTGGCTGAAAACAAAAGCTAATATTAATCATTTTTTTTTCGATTCTTTTTACAATATATTTACAAATATAGTCATTTCGATATAATATGGCAAAATGCAATTTACTTAAACATATTATACTGCTCAGAAAGTACTCTAGACCAAATTGATTTGTGGTAAACGAATGCCCAAAGGATGTTTTAGCTACGTTGCGTTGGAAACATGCAACTCTATACTTGCATTTGACCTACTCTTGCAAATGAAGCACTTGTATATGATATAGTTCTATATGTATGCCAGCAGAATGGTTTTCTCATCCTGTCTTTCTTTCTTTCTTTCTCTCTCCCCCGTCTCGCTCTCTCTTTCTCTCTCTCTCTCTCTCTCTCTCTCTCTCTATATATATATA
>NC_068992.1:5711760-5715213 GCF_001194135.2 Octopus bimaculoides
TATATATATATATATATATATATATATATATGGATTGGTGGGTCGGTGATTGGGTATAGATCAGGGTGCTTGACTTGCGAGCTCTTGTTTTGGTATGTGAATGTGTGAGTGTTTCTTTGTGTGTATGTGTGTGTGTGCGTGTGTTAGTGTCTCTGTGTGTGTTTCTGTGTGAGTTTATTTACTTGAATATGAGTAGATTCTCTCTATCCGCATAACAGTATTTCGTCTGCCGTTACGTTCTGAGTTGAAATTCCGTCGAGGTCGACTTTGCTTTTCATCCTTTGGGATCTAAGCGACTTAATCCCTTTGTCTGTCCTTATGTGTCCCCTCTATGTTTACCCCCTCTGTCGGCAATAAAGAAATAAATATTCATAAGAAATCACTGCAACTACATTTGTAAATAAATTCCCCTCACCAAAAATTATATATATCAATAATTTAAACCTATATATCACCAATATTTATGGATCTTTTGGAAGTGTTAAACCCAAAGGATATGGAAACCCCATTCGGTTGTACTTGAATTAGTAAGTTATATATATTCAGTCTCAAGTCTATTCTTCAATGGCATCTCGGAATCTTTCGCAGGAAGGACGAAAACAATATTTTCGGATAGCTATATGTATGTGAGTGTATCTTTAATAATGGTGCTGCCGTCAGGTCACTCATTTTGAGTTATCCGAATGTAGGAATGAATGCAAAGCGTGAAATCCGCTAAAGAATGGTAATATACAGAAATATATCTACAGACTTTCACATGCCACCGATGTTGTTGAAGTGGAAAAAGAAATAGACATTTCGAAAATAAAATCCCGGCCTTTTCAAGCGGTAGAAGAAATGTCCTTAGTTTCAATGAATGTCTAGATCACCTGACGGAAACATGTTAAGGGTTTATTCGCATTCAAAGAATTCTATAAAAACATGAACTTTGATAACGGAACAATCTGACAGGATATCCTGTCAATACTGACAGTTTGGAATACCTTATAATTCATGATATATTTCGAACGTATGCAACTGAACTGATTTTTCTTGACAACAGTGGTGATGCATCATGCAAAATTACTATATTTTAAAAATCAAATATAACACTAGAAAATCTCCACAAGTCAATTTTCCCCATGACCATGGCATCACTGCATATATGTACAGTTGTATTGATCCAATTCTCTATATTCCAAGTCCGAATCATTTGCATAATACACACCTATCACAAATTATTTAAAACCCTTTGGAAATATAAACCAAGCACAATTCGTTTACTGCAGTTTTAAGAAAGTTGATTTCAAAACTATTTCTTTACTTTTCCCAAAGCTGAAATTAGTGGAGTGGATAGATTTACATTTACGAAACTAGTTGTGTAAAAAACGCACATCATTTTAGTTATATGGCTTTTAATTACATGTTTCACCACACATCTTGCCTGCTCAATTTCACTCGCAAACGTGGTAATAATTCACGGATTACATCAAAACATTAGATTTTTCCTGTATTGTTCTTGAATTCCAGGTAAAAGCATTTTTATTTGTTAAATGAATAAAATAAATAATAGTGAATAAAATAAGTAATTGGTTATTAGTTGCAGTCAATGGTTCCTCAATATTTGTGATCTAGTCCTGAAGTGCGTTTAGCGTTAAGATATTAAAGAGAGATTACGGCGGTATACAACATTTTTGCGCATCTTGATCTCGATCTTGAGGACCTGATAGGAATCATCATAATCATCATCATTATCGACGTTGTTACCATCATCATCACTACTAACATTATTATTATTATTATTATTATTGTTATTATTATTATTGTTATTATTATTGTTATTATTATTATTATTATTATTATTATTAGTATTATTATTATTATTATTATTATTATTATTATTATTATTATTATTATTGTTATTATTATTATTGTTATTATTATTGTTATTATTATTATTATGCATAGCAATTTCTATCTTATGTGAAAGAGGAGCCGATTACACCATCACTGCTGCTTGAATCGTTATTTATTTTACGTAACTTGAACCAGGATTGAAATCAGGACGTGAAGCATCATATGTAAAGACAGTAAATAATTTTCTTCGAAAATTTAATGAAATTCTCGCAATGCATTGCACCAGCCAGTATTGATGTTATTGGCGCGATCGTTTGATAATTGAATACAAAATATTGAACATTTTAGTTAAACTACCCGGCACTTTCAATTTAAATCTCACGATGGTCAAGAAATCCTTTTCCTTTCAAAAGTAAATAAAGCACCACGCTCGTATTCTGCTCGTGGCCCGAGAACACAAAATAGTGTCTTTTAATGCAAGATAATAGAGTAAAGAATTTTATCATATTTTCAAAACAGTCATGATATTATGTAGTGCATTCATGTAATCAAAAAATGCGAGAACCATCGTCGTTAAGTGATGTAAAACAGCTTATTATTATTATTATTATTATTTTTCATTTTGCAACTGATATGCTGTAAGTTGCTTTTTCTTGTTATTTCGCCCCGGGAGGATCTGCAATAGGCAGAAACATATTATCGAATGTGTTATTTAATATCTTAAGACGGTGCGGTGAATTCCGCAAGACGTGTATAATATTTCTAATAATTCCACTTCTCAAATAGAAGCGATTTTCTTGGCTCGTTACTAGCATTTTGTTTTGTAATGTGATTTGTTTTATTGCTTCTTATATTACTTTGGTGTTTCTTCCGTTCTAACAGTATTTGCTCTGTGAGTTATATAACTATTGTTATTACTAAAAGTATTATTAATATCATCAGTACTATAGCATCATCGTCAACGTTGTCGCTATAACTATAATAGTTATAATGAACATCACGATAATATATGCGAGGAGCAGCACAACGGTAGAGACGAAAATGAAAATGATAATATAATTTATATGATCCGAAAGTTTGAAATACTTCATTGATTCCAAAACCAGCGACTTAACAGCGCGGAGAGACATAATTCTCCTGATGGACGAAAGCCAATAACTTAACGGCAGAACCATCAGTTTAAAATACCCACTCACAAGAAAATTTAACTAGTCTATAGAGAAAAGCATGCTCACTGGAATCTCTGTGCCAATATTCCAGTTTAAAATGTTTCAATATATCAAGATGGTTAAGGCAGTGGGATGGGTTGGTATGATTACTGCGAGAAAGGGTGGTCGTGTATGCGCTCTTGTTCATGTTGATGCTGATGGGACGAGTAGTGGTAAGGTTTGCTAGTGGAGGAGGTGCCGGGAATTTTAATGGTGCTAGAGGTGAGAAGGTATATATCTAGGTTTAACAGTGCTTTTAGTTCGCAGTCCCTCCATAGTTTTTGGCCTAATAGACAGAAACTGCTCTAAATGTCCCAAATGATAATTCCCTACATATCTATCTATATATATATCTATCATTATGTATATGTATATATATATATATATATATATATATATATATATATAT
>NC_068992.1:5715415-5726350 GCF_001194135.2 Octopus bimaculoides
ATATATATATATATATATATATATATATATATATATATATATATATATATATATATATATATAGAGAGAGAGAGAGAGAGAGAGAGAGAGAGAGAGAGAGATGTGGGTGTATATGAATAGGTAGGTGTGTACATGTTTGTATATCTACCTTTTCATTTTGTATATTTTTATATATATAAGCACATATTAACCTGCAAACGCACACATGTGATTATGTATATTCAGATGTAAATAACTATAACAAGTGTACGATTCACGAGTGTGTACTTCACGCACACATACCCACGCACGTACAAAGACATACAAACACCAAGGCTCTTCTTACACATTAATGCATCACATTATCTATTCTTATCAGGAACAGTGGCCATTAATTTTGGACGGGAGTAATGGACACGGCTAAATTTTCGAAAATATTCATGTCGTGCTTGTTTTGAAATATAAACACAGGATACATTAGATATTCTTTGTTACAGCTGGTTGCCACTAGATTACTAAGTTAATGGTAGAAGAGGCTAAAGTTGATACACGCATATATAAACATACAACGGCAACGTCCCCAGACCGCACCTACACCAGTATGTATTCGTATGTATGTATATATAAATTCATATACATAATCCTATATACACGAATGAATGTATAAATTATATTTATATGTATATATACATATATGTATTTATGTGCATTCTTTCACACTCATAGACACATATATACTTAGCAAGGATATATAGCCAGTAGGTGAAAGCTTACAACTTATCGCTCACATGGTGGAAAATGTGCCAAACACTAAATCGAAAGCGGAGAGCTGAACAAACATACGTAGCGTGTAGGCTTAAAGTGCCATACGGCGCTTCAGGTCGGTGTGTAGATGGAAAGGGAAGTTTTAAAGGGGAAGTTAAGAAATGAGATGTGTGTGGATAAGTGGTAGGAAGCACGAGAGAATATAAGAAAGTATCAGAAAAACGGAAAAAGAAAACCTGCAGAAGATAGAAAGAGGGAAAGAATGACGACTAGTGAGCGATCATTCCAAGACTGTCACTTTTACACTTACACACATGCATTACACATCTTCGCACGCATTCAATACCTTCATGCACACCCATTTACACAAATTGCTACAACAGTACACGCGAAATCAGACGTTCTTAGTGACGTACATACTCTGACACGCGTACACAGATCCAAACTTACATATAAAATCCTTGTTTCTAGTGCAACCGAGCACACAAAGCAACATTTCACCATCAACGTGTACATACACACGCAGGCACACATATGCACGCAAGAATTTTTACTCGCATACAATACCACAAAATCACAGGCAGACAATCACACATTTACACACACATGCACATACACGCACACACATAGACACACGCACTCATAGATACACCCAATTAATGCACACTCTTGGACTCTGAAACTCCAGAACACAAGTCAGTGGAACTACAAAACAATGAAATAGAACTAAAATAAAATATATAAATAAGTTTGAAATATTAGCACAAGGCTAGTAATTTTCATGTAATTGGAAGTTGATGAGATGGACTTGTATTTAAGTTATTGACCGGGATACGATGAAAGGCATAGTCGCCCTCGGTGTCAAATGAAACTCGGAAAGTAAAGAACCGGCAAAAATGCAATACTATTTACTAGACTAAGCTAGACTGAGTTGTTGTGTATGGCATCACCAGCTGTAACATCTAAAACTGAATAGCGATTGGTAACAAAGTTAATTGTTTTTCCTCATCTACCTGTTTTTTGTTTTGTTTTGTTTTGTTTTGTTTTTTGGTACTTATAGAATAATGCACATTACATACTTTTGAATATATCTCTGTACAACCATGTACCATAATCTAGTATCTTTCTATAACAGTTTTGAATCCTCGCGCTTCTAAGATAATGTGGTGGCATTTCTTTTTCTTTACTCAATGACGACATCCAAGAAGATTTTTCTTGCCATCAATTCACTTCTGCCAACTCTAATTGTACTTTAGTGTTTCTCATTTTTACATCTTCTGTAGTTTACCTTTTGTCCTTGCAATTGTCTGTTACTTCAGACACATTGTTTTACTGTTTTCTCTTGCCTTCATTGAAGACAGAAACCGTTTCTCTTTCTTTCTTTTCTTTGGCTTTATTTTATTTCTATTGTCTTAATGTTCAATTATCCTTCAATAGGGTACCACAAACTATTCTACAAAAGCTTTCTCGCTGCATAAAATATCTATCTACCTGCGTAGATAAATATAATATTTATGTATCAGTTGTATACTTAACGATGTATACTTAATAGTTACTATTATTTTCTTTTGTTTTTGTGTTTGTATTTGTGTCTAGACTTCATGTTGTTTGCTATAATGTACAACTGAAAATATAAATATACCTATAATTTGTTACAGGAAGAACGAGAGAATTGTTGAAAACTTTTTGTTCTTTTATTCTTCATTTCCTCGGTTTTATGTAGCAATCTAATAAATCTATAATTTTCTTTCTTAAACGTTTCTGCAATATATTGCACCCAGTCTACTTCATTGACTCCTAAGAATTTGAAAGAATTTTCATATCGATAATTACTCAAATACGTTTAACCTTCGTTGGTTAACTCTAATAAGTTTGCATAGGTGTATCTTATTTATCTTTTATCAATCCCTCTTGTATAATCCCGGATTGCCTCTAGTATTTTCCTAACTTTTGTATTATTTTTGTAGTTTTTGTTGCTCTAGCTATCGCTACAACAATATCTTCATATTTTCTGGAGATTGCTTGGTCCTTTCGCGTGTTATTTATAGTCACAATTGATGTTTGAATTAAGGTAACTGAGTTACATTGTTTTTTGTTGCATGGTGATTCAATCGCCGAAATGTTTCATGTGTTAAGTTGTTTTATTGGCTGTATTTTGTGTTTTTATTGTAATAATTGTTTTTCATTTGACATTTTTCGCGCTCCTGAAATCAAAACTCCCATCTCTGCTTTCAGTTCAGGAGTTTTTTCCACAAGCATTCGTCTTTTCCATGACAAATTCTAATCACTTATTCATTTTAATGTATTTGTCATTGAGGAATTTTGCCTTGGTTACTTCTATATGAAGTTGCCTTTATTTAACTTGATATCTTCCTTGTATATATTTTTACTTCATTACCTATAGTAGTTTCGGGATCTTTTCCTTTTGGCTGGCAGATAGAAAGAAGTAACTTTTTGTAACTAAACACTTTCAAATTTAGTGTACTGGTAAAAATGTGTCATTTAAAACATCACTTACTCTTGGCGTTTACAAGAAAATTCTTTATTTTCGAAGTTATTTCGTGGTAAAGTTGTCGTATTTCAGTAATTTCAACCAATCTATATATATATATGTGCGTGTGCGTGTGTGTGTGTGTGTGTGTGTGTGTGTGTGTGTGCGTGTGTGTGTGTGTGTGTGTGTGTGTATGTATATATATATATATAGATATGCTGTTTATATAAATACACAGAGGCACAGACATACGCACCCACATACACACACACACACACACACACTCATATATACAATATACATATAATTACCCTACATCGACATTGATCTAAATAAGTCGAAATTTGTAATACGTTTCTCGCTGATAAATCTTGTGTATCTTCCTCTATTAGCAGCAGATCGATTAACTATTCCGTCTCTAATAAAAGAAAATATTATCAATGGATATAAGGAGAGGCTGATCCTTGGTGACCTTTCATCGCTCATTAATGTGGCATAGCCCAAGTTCAAAAATTGCATCGGTTGCATCAACTCCAAACCTAATTTCGTGCATCAGCTCACCTCACGTTTTCATCATTATCATAGAATTTTGTCAACATGCGATCTATTTCTCCATAATCGTTGGTCAACTCGTCAACATAAAACTAATGCTATTAGATATTTCTTTCAAATTTTTGTTATTGTACTTTACTTTAAGATATAGACATGCACGTACACAAATGAATATACACACATGTTCAAAATATTCAGGTGAGAGTCTTGTAGCTTTTCTCGTGTAAATAAAATTATGCGTAATTGCGCAGAAAATTGTGAGGTAAATCAATTTATGACGCAAATCTAGAATAATGAATGTAAAATGTAAAATGAATGTAAAATGAATGTAAAATGATAATGAAAAGAATAGATGCCCTCAAGTTTCTGATTATAACTTTGTCAATGATATTGAAAAATTTACAGCAATAATTTGAAAAGAATAAAACCATTTTCGAATTAGATATCTGTATTTCAATATTGCACTCTTTCGTGTGCATTTGCACCTTACATTATATATTTATTTTTGTTATATGTGAAAAGGTTAGAGACCTTACTGAGTATGTTTTTATTTTCATTAATGTATTTATGACTATTATTCACATTAATTTCTTGTTTTTTTTTCATCGTTTCATACTCATGTTCTTTTGCTGCCAATGCTTTCCTTCTTATGACTCATCTGTGTATCTCTTTATCTCTTTAATTTTTTCCGCTTTGTATCTGTGATTTTGTATCTAACCATCAGTGACCGTATATGTGCGCAGATGTATGTGTGGGTATATGTGCATGTTAGTTTTCGCATGTGCATGTGTGAGTTTATGCTTTCGGTTGATTGTGTTCATTTACACATTTATTCGTCTACATAAACCAATATGTTCATACATATGCATTTATTATGTGTGTGTACAAGAGTCATATCTCAGGAAACAAGTATTTTTACTTCTTTAAGTAGCATTTGTATTTTATTTACCTTATATTATCATACATTGATATTTCTCCAAGCCACTTCATTACAGAATATATTCAATTACCCCTTTGGCCTCTCAGATTTATGATAACGTGCAATGGACAGCAACTCTCTCATTAGGCCTGTTCATTAGTAACTGACAGAAACTTGCCAGTAATTTTCCTCTGATGAGCTGCAATATTAGCTATGTCGTCCTCACCTTCGCATTAACCTTTTCAGGACCCTTGCATATAATTCTTTGAAATCTGGCTTGAATAGTAATCACCGTATTATTTAAAACGGTAAGAAGTTTTGGGAAGAGTCTCTCTTTGACAACATCCCCTCAAGCATGAGAACCTAGTAATGGCATATAATATTCTCAATTTATACATGCCCTTAAGGAATTTTGCGTCGGGGTATTTGTAATGGTTAGTCTACTCTTTAAATTCAGTTACATGTGAGGCAGCTACGAAAGAGAGAGAGAGAGAGAGAGAGAGAGAGAGAGAGAGAGAGAGAGAGAGAGAGAGAGAGAGAGAGAGAGACAGAGAGAGAGAGAGAGAGAGAGAGAGAGAGAAGGAAACTTAATATCATATTCAATGTGGAATTGACGTAAACAGAGTTACAAATAATCCAACAACATAATACTTTTTTTTCATGTATTATTTATATTTTAACCCGGTGCCATTCCCTTCCCTTGCTTAGTATCAATAAATCTGACGATTTAAGCATTGAATTAATTTCTCAAAATAGATTTTGTACCCATGTAAACCTTATGAGATAACATGCTTTTAATGAAAAGAAATTTTTATGAGAATAAATGTCCGTCATTTTCTTTAACTACTTCGTGTGTTTCCATAAAATTAGTCTCTGTATCTATAAACAGAAATGCAAGTGTTGCACAATGTCTATAACAGAATTTAAACCAGGAATATCTATTTTAAATTAATATTTTTTTAGTTCGTGGAAGACTGTATTAACTCTAAAGCTAGTTATTCCTTCATCATCGGTTATCATAGATTTCAACAACTTCAAGTGTATTGTCGAATGCAACGTCTAGGCTATGTTTTATTGTGGATGTCTGGTGGTTACTCGACCAAAAATATTTTTATTCTTAACATCAATGAGAGCGTCTAAATGAAGGTCAAGTCTCACACTGTTTGGCACCAATGTCGTCCTTGATATAACCTTTATAGCGCAAAGCGAAAATGAGCGGTATTGATACCGGGAGACATTACACTTAACAATACCATGGCCCACTAATCCACTGACATATATTGCGAAATT
The DNA here is from genome assembly GCF_001194135.2 of Octopus bimaculoides. Taxonomy (NCBI): domain Eukaryota; kingdom Metazoa; phylum Mollusca; class Cephalopoda; order Octopoda; family Octopodidae; genus Octopus; species Octopus bimaculoides. The sequence continues at coordinate 5,721,412 of NC_068992.1, forward strand.
ATTTATCGATTTCTGAAACAGAAGTAAACTGGAAATGGCGGGATTTCAAATCAGAACGTAATGATTCTAAAACAAAATAAACTCATCCTGAAGGTCCAATGGTTCTGTAATTTCGCATTGTGATCATGAAGCCATTCTGCGTATATGTACAAGATAAGTTATAAGATATTTGAAGTCAACAGTTAAATCAATGAATTATTTGTGTTGAAGTAAATAGTGTTGAAAATTTAAATTTGAAACAAGCTTAATATTCCAAAAGGCATAATAATCTACATAACAATAACACGCGGCAGAAATTGAAGCATTGTATTAAATGGGATTCCTAGCAGATGTAAATTCAAATTATCTAAGGCAGCGTTTCCAATAATTTAATATCGCAACCAGTGATTGGCAAATCAATAATCTCTCTCTACTACTATCATTTTTTCTCGTCTATAAATTTCTCCAACAAAGCAACACAGAACTTGCTGTTGTGGATCTGCTGAGTCAAATCTAGTATTTTTTAGTAAAATCGTTTGCCATGTGAAATGTTTACAATGCCTTTTTGCTCCACCAGTTGAGTTTTCCAGTTCCAATTCCGTATATCGTACCACCTACTAATCAGATTGCAGTAACTCTCTAAGCGTCAAGCGGTAGCTCGTAACAGAAAGTATGCGGCGACAAGAAACAAACAAACAAACAAAATATTGTGGGGAACAGGAACTACCATCTACCATAAGCTGCAGGTTCAATCTACGACAGCTAGGCACAATGATGTATGAAATCTTATGCATATATATTTCTGCGCTAGCGTACAAGATTATATATCACCAATCATACTACTACACAGCAAATAGTGATCATATGCATTACTATGCAATTTTATTAAATTTTCATATCATCTACATTATAAGTTTAACCAAATAGCTTTAATTTCTAATTTCAGCGACTAGAATGTCTCTTTGACTATTCTTTTTCTGTTAGATTTATTAGATTCAATTATTATGATTTTGAAGTGTTCATTTTTTTTTCGAGAATATCTCGTTTCCTATGACGTCAATGTTACCTTCTCTACTTTACGCTGTTTTTTTTTTTTTGTATGAATGGTCTGTGATACTAATTCATTCTGGCATAAATAGGTTTCTACTATAAATAACATTACAGTAATTTGCATTCATAATGTCCAATGAGGTCAATCGAATTCCAAATGTAGCTAGAATTTTTAATATATCATATTTATTTGCTATTTCGACTATCGTTTGCTCCCATCTTTTGCATTCTAAATTATTGAAAGATTTCATATGAAGGGGTTAAGGGTTATTAGGGTGCAATACTACATAGATTTCCAGGATAACAGAGGGTATGATATGAAAGATATTACAACACGCATAACTCGTGCTACCAAATCATAGTATGATAGACTTATTATTACCTGCTTCTAAACTATTCAAAAATAGGGGTAATATTAGGAACACATGATATTCGAAGAAATAAGTTATTATTAATTAGGTTTTGTTTATTTCTATATTTGAATATTTCATATATTTGCATCCAAAAACTCATTTGTCCAATTTTGGACATATGACAGTTTCGCATAATAGCAACGATATCTATGTGTGTGTGTGTGTGTTATATGTGTGTGTACGTATAGGCCCCTGCGTAGGTGATTTTGTGTTTATGTGTGTGCGTGTTGGCTCTAAATATCTGAGACGAAATTTTGTGTAATATTATTCCAGTAAATTTATGGTATGATTTCCCGCCCAAAACGTTATAGACAACGACATCGACCCTTGTAGTGTGTCAACCGTGGTCGACATCTCCAATTTCCCCTAAAGTTTCGAACTTGGATGTGATTTTCAGGAGAGTCGGCTACATTAACGGGTATTAAAAGAGAGCACCTAATAGTGTCTGATTTAAAAGCCTATTTTAGGAATTGATTATAATAACTTATTTGATAAGTAATTTAAACGCTGACCTGTACCGATTAGGCCACACGAAACATAACAGACACGTAATTCAAAATATATCTCTAAAGGATTATGATGAATCTTAGTCGGACATTCCCGCATTGCAATACTTTAGCTCGCTTATCTTTCCTTATAATCTGCTATAAACATTTTACAGCAGCTATTAATTCTATCTTTAAATAGTTTCATCTCATTTTTAGTGTTCACTCATCACGCGTGACTATCTTTAAATCTCATTCATTACAAAGGAATACTCATTCCTTAAAGCTTTCTGTTTCTCATATAACTCGGTTCCTCTCTGTCTTTATTTAATTAAAACTCATATTCGTTCCTGCAACATTGCTTTTAAGTGCATGCTTTCGATGATATTGCACTCTTGCGTATAATTTATCAAACTATTATTTATAAAGTATTCTACCTCGTCTTGTAACAATAGATTGGTTCTGTTCACTCCAAAATCTTTATAAATACATTTCTTCTTTCTTACAGAACACTTAAAGCGAACAATTTCTCGTTTTCAAAACATTTATGAATTTTCAATTTGGAAGGTTTCAGAGGATTTAAAACTTTGTTTATGAGTAAATAATATCTGTACGGCCATTAACCTTGTTAGAACTATCAAATGAATATCTCCACGATTGTGCATCACCGACTTAAAATAAAATAATGCTTAGCAGATGGTTACATAATTTTTAGTTATATTATATTTAGAAAAATAGAGTGGTTGATTATTGCTGGGATACCTTTATAAAAGTCTTTTGATTCAAAATAATCTGAAGCTAAACACAAACAATAACAATGTTTTAAATTATGATACCTCAAAGTATCCATTTACAGCAAAGATGCATGTAATAATGTCTGATAAGGGAAACGTGGTCATGGCAATAACCAAGGATGCCGATAATATATTTCTTCTAAATACCACTATGTGTTAATGTCTAAGTTAGTTAAGTCTCCATTTTAAAGAACAATAAAGAGCCTAAGATACTATGTATGTTTTAAATACTAAATTGAAGTTTTTGGTAAGAAATTTATCACCTCTTGTGGGTATGGAGATGCATGAAAATCACGGCAATAACTAGACGATGATAAATATGTCAAATGCATCTATTAGCGATATGATTAAATTCTAAATTTGACTCTCAGCAACGGCTGAATATGCTTGTTATCGTGTGTAATATCATATTTATCTTTCATCTCACTAAACACATGGCTATCACATGCCTTTAAGTATATTTATCCGACAGAAACAAGACCTTCGCGGTATCTTCGTAATACCAACCTTGTAATGACATAAACATTCGTATTTATCCATTACACTTGAAATCAATAGAATTACAGTTACTGAACTGTATGATGAGCTTCTATTTTGGTTTGTAAAATTGTTGAGTATTTGGAGACATTATCCTAGTACAGATAGAGCTTACTAAATTTCAATATAAATACATATGCATTATATATATTAAAGAAACATATTGACATATATGTATATTTATACACATACATATATGATATATTACATATATTGCACACACATACGTATATATATATGTATATATATATATATATATAAAGAATTAAACTTGTACGTATGGATCAATGTTCGTCGATGAAACAAAGAACTGTGAAATATTATCTACCATCGTTTGACAGGTTGACATCAAATATCTGTTGGTGAAAACCAGTTACAACACTACATGATTATAATATAGGTGCTATTCTGATAGGTTTCCTTCAGATGGCTGTTCACAGTCGGCTAATTATCTTTATTAGTTAAATTGATTTTTCAGTCTTGTAGATTTTGCTTGAGGCCATCTAAATTGATTGTTTTGCAGATACTATCACTGCTGTTTCTACTAGTGTTCCTAATACTGTTGCTCTTCCCGCTCAAAATAATGCTGCGTTTTCCCACACGTAATAGTGCTGCTCCTAATTTTCTTTCTCAACAATAACCCTTTATGCTGTATATGTTACAGTTATTATACACAAAAACACATGCACACACACGTAAACGCATACATACACACACACACATATACATACACCCGCAGTTTCATTCATGCATGCATATAATCACATGTCACTTTTCTACCACCTGTCTCGTTCCTTCTTTCTGTATATACATGTGTGTATCACTGTATATGCGTGTGAATAAATTTATTGATGTATATACGCACACATGCATACATATGCACACATCACAAGTATAATGTTCATATGCAAATATATATATAAATATAATCATACATATTTATAGGAATATAGGTTTGTGTGTATGATATGCATGTGCGTTTTAATATGCGTGTATTTATGTATTTATATATATGTGAGGGTGTGTGTGTTCGTGTATGTATATATATATATATATATATATATATATATATATATATATGGACGAAATATATATATATATATATGTATATGTATATATATGTATATATCTATATATACATACATATATAGATATATGTATATATACATATAGAAACAAATACATATATGGGTTTGTGTGGGTGTATATGTGTAAGCATGTACACGCGTGCATGTGTATGTATATGCTACCCTTGTAGCCAACCTAACTTTATGCCATATTCACTCTATGACTTCTTTGTGAACTTGTCACTTTTACATTGCGACTTCACATTGTCTCTTAGTGACATCAATGGAAAGCAAGAGACGGATCAATAGCATATAATTGAATTGGTAATTAATCAGTATTGAAAAGAAAGATCAGTGCCACATAGCATTCACTTAGGTAATATAGGCGCCGTCTGGGTAGTGGTGATGCTGCTGTTGATGCTCGAGGTTATGAGTGGAAGATATGATGGAGGGATCTTGGCTAGTAGCAGCAAAATATTAGCGTCTCCGATCTCCATCTTCTTAATAAGGTTGTTGACGTTGTGGCTGTTTATATTTTTATTGGTAATGAATGTGATGTTTTTGCTTTATGCATATTTTTTTATATATATATACATATATATATACATATATAT
>NC_068992.1:5727097-5732720 GCF_001194135.2 Octopus bimaculoides
ATATTCATATATTTGATCCTTTATATTGAACACTCAATATTTCATCTACATTCAATACTTTATTTCATGGTGCCATCCATTTTTATTTTATTTTATATTATATATTGTATATTATATTATATATTGTATATTCCATATTCTATACCCCACATTGGTTCTGCAGGAATATAAATAAAACATAAAAAACAGACAGTGTTGGAACTCTTTTAAACAAAATAATATATATATATATATATATATATATATATATACATACATGCATACACACACAGACACAAGCATGCTCACACACATATATGTATGTATTTGTATATGTGTGCCTGTGTTCTCTCTTGATATACAGAGATTAGTGGACAGCAGTAGTCACTAAATATACGGCCTTCTATGTCTTCTTGAAATCAAACGTGGTATTTTTGGTGTTATCGACCACTAGACCGAGAATCAGTCGGTATAGCCCTATTTATGACTGCAGACATTCCACGTGTCACGATTCCGTCTTCATTTCATACGTAATTACAAAAACAACATGCATACACATACATATATGCAATATGGATGTATATATATATAAGGATAGATAGATAGAGAGATAGGGGAGAGGCACTCAGTTAGGCATACAGACAGACAGACAGATAGATAGATAGATAAACAGACAGATACACGGAACGCGCGCCTATGTGTGTTGTACGTATACTCGGTAAGTTTTTCTTTAAACGTACATTACATCATTGGGTAACAGACGATACACTAGACGTTGTTTTGTCGGTTCCACTAGAAGTATTCTCACGCCTGGAACATTTTTGAAAGTATGCCAGCTGAAACTTACCTAACACTAAGCTACTATTAAATTAGAGAAGTTTGGCATCTCATAGTTATCCAAGCAACAAACATATATCTCTGTAATGTAAAATTATTTTCTGAAAATAGAATTATTCTGATGAATGATGCATATCGCCTTCGTTTACTGGACAATTAGCTGAACATTGCACATTACTTAGTGTAATTAAATTGAAATTAATTAGACAAGCTACTGGACCTCAGAGAATTTGCCGATGTTGTTTAAACCCAAGTCATTTTTAACTTAATATATCTTCGGTTAAATCCATTTTGGCTTTAACCCTATTCCTGCTTTTTACGGTTTAAATAATGAGGCTTTCCTTTATACAATGCAGTCCTCCCTATACACATATAAATTCCAAGGTAGAATCAAAGATGTGCTATATAACTTATCTTCATTTTAAACGTATTCTGGGTGTGATTCGTGAGAGTGAAATTGGGATATGTTAGAGAAAACACGACTGAATAATTACTTGGTTATAATTAAATGAATAAACGGTAATACGAAGAGTGATGAACATTTCTTGGCTTTGAGGATCAGTTTATATGACTTTATTTAATTATTTCTCTTTACATTGACACATTTATTGCAGAGGTCCAGTTTTCTAAGTCTTGTAAAAAGAACTAGGGATATTAGGCCCCTCAAACCAAGTCATTCACAACAGCCTTAAAGCCGGGAATGTGTCAGCACCCCTCATATAGACTAATTTGTGCGTCACATGTAAACAAATGTAAATTGCGGCGTGTGATCAAGAGCAGGATTATTTTAATTTTTTGTTAAATGGTGTATAGATTTACTTCTTTCAGTTATTAGACGATGGCCATACTGGGGCACAACCATTGAATTTTTTTCTCGAAGTAAGCATCAGTAGTAGTTAATTTTCTAGTCCAGTATTCATTCTATCGCTGAGGTTTGGAGAACCGCTATTTTACAGGGACCTAAGGACACCAACAATGGCTGTCAAGTTGAAGGTTTTGTGATCAAATCAAATTTTGTAGGCACATCTTGTGCACTTCGTAAGAAATAGCAAACTACTCCAACTGATTGACGTTGGCATGTTATTAAGATGATATAGATACATTATAAATATTATTTGAGGTATATTTCTCAGAGTTCTCAGTTCAAATCCTTCCTTTTCTCATCAACCTAATATAAGGAAAACCGGAAATTATCCATTTCAAGTTTCGAGAGATAGACATCTTGAATGAAATGGAGAGATGAAACAATCATAGTCTCCCAGTTTTCATGGGATGTGTTGCTGTGATATTGATATATATATATATATATATGTATATATATATATATAGTAGAAATAGTGATAGAAACAGAGAGAAAAAAATGGAAGCGAATTTATTTTCAGCTTTAGCAGCTTCATGCATAGAAAAAGTCTGTTACATAAATCTAAATCAACCCTCGAATTATGAATATAAAGAAAGGCGATTTGAAAATGTGTGTCATTTATTTTAGTCATTCATATTAAAACACATGAATTTTTGAACGAAGTTTGTTTAATTAAATTCCTCATATATTTAATGAAATCTCATTTCCTGTGAACAAATATTTCTGATTGTGTGAGCACACACATATGCACAAATACGCATATATCCACAAATACACACGTACATACATACAGACATTTGTCGATACACAAATTACGACACACCTATATATATGTCTGTGTGTGTGTATACTTTTATGCACTGTCTGTTGATATCAATGTTTGTGCACGATCATAAATGCCTTTACCTGGAAAAATCTTTGTGTATGCGTGTGGATACGATTGCGTGTGTATATAACTGAAATATATGAGTGTGAAAGCGATCATGTGTGTATGTAAGTGAAAGAAAAGCATACATATATAATGTGTTTTCTGAACATGATCTGCCGGAACATCCTAAAATTATTAAAATATTATATAATACATCACACCAAAATATATTTAATTAATACTTCTAAATAGAAAATGAATCTGGAAAAAATAGCAAGAGCGATGACGACAAAAGAAAAATGCAGAAACAAAACAGAGAATATAGCGAAGCCATGCTATACACTTAACGGTAAGTCAAGTCAGGTGACAGCATCTCAACTGCAATAACATATAAATATCAATACTATAAAATTTCATTAAGAATTTTTAATTAATATAATCTCGACAGGAATGTAATATCTATTTAATTGTCTTTTGTCGTTGCATCTAATGTGTTGCTAACATTATAGCATTTCCCCCTCCAATTTAATTTTTCGTATTCGTAAAACCATAAAGTATTTGATGTGGGATGTTGCAGTCAAGTAAATGGAAATAAATACAAAACGATTACGTGTCACGAAGACTAAGCATTGTTTACCTGCTGTTAGCTGGAGGTTTATTTATTTTTTTTTTTAATCCCAGACGGACACAAACAAGTTGTGTCAAAACAAATGAAGAATAAGATCAAAGAAAAACTGACATTTCGTAGGGAAAGATGTATAAATACACGGGTTGATCGTAGAATGCTGTGTAAAACAACAATGTGTATTTGAACCTATAGTCCACATCGTTGGTCTACGTTCGTAACTTCTAAAATTCCAGTTTAACAAGATCAGGACATGGCGATCTTAAACATGTCATAACAGTCCTTCAAGTTTTGAAAAGGTACAGTATATATCTAGTTTCTAAATCTTATGTTATTTTACTATGTTGAATAATGACGATAGACATGGCTTCTAACACTCGTGTGACGATTATTTCTCTCGATACATGATCCATATAAGTATACTTATTCTTGGCTAAACCGGTCACTTCTGTGGAATTATTAGACAAGCATCAGACGTTAAATTTCTATAATGGAGCCACTTCGTACAGTAAACTGTGAAGAAAATTAGATTTAGGAATATTATGATACCTCTTGGTGCCCTTGTTCCATCACAAACCACTGATTATCAAGTTGATACTGATATAGAAAAAGTCAATTCCTTTATAGAGCAGACATGACTGTGATAAGAACTTTGATTCTTAACCACATGGTCTCGATTTCAGTCTCATTGTGTGGCAATTTATGTAATGTCTTATCCAGTAGCCTCGAGACCGAACCTGAAAGAAGCTCATCGTATATATGTGCGTGTGTGTGTATACGTACATACTCACATATTATGCACCAAGGACAGGTTTGTGAAAAAAAAGGATGACTATTTGTTGGTAGTCACCCTCGATGCATTTGCTTTAGGTGTATACATCAGGCTGACATGGAAGTAAGTACCAACATGAAGAGAATAGGAAGCCCGTAATCACAAACTACTAGCTGTGGTAATGTGGTCGTTATTGTCCTAAGATCTCCGACATCGTAACACTATAATTTCGCAATATTTATATTGACGCAATTCTTTGCATTTATCTTCAAAATAAGATTCCGAAATTTTAGTGAGCCCATCTTCTTCAGTTTTATACTTATTACTTCGATATCTTCCCCCTTTATTCTCGTCTGATTAATACCAGTCCCTGCAACCGAAAATCTCATCATTGTTATCAATTTCCTTTAATTTTATAGCCTCTTTTCCAATGTAACATTACAGCTACAGAAGAATATGGACATTTTCGATTTATTCCAACATATTGACGTAACAATAAAATTGACATCTAGCAAAATCCTTCGATCTGAAAACTTTTCGGTAAGATTTTAAGTTACCACATTATTGAAACAACAGCATTTGCTTTGCAGTCGCTTCCTCTTCTTGTAATTTCCACAATATAGCTATGCCAATTATGTTTGCAACAGCAATTCTACTATATCTGCAGCAGCAAATTGCCTTTAATACTTTTGATCTTCAAAGATTGCCGCTTCACTTCTTAGAATTCGATTTAACCGTTACAATCTCCACAGAATTGTTAAATATATTTAACTCCTCCTTTTTACTGAGTAGTAACATTTAGCCTTTCTTCACATATTTTGTTTGCTTTCTATTGCACATATTCTCACATATGAGTAACAACATTTACACGTGAATGAAGTTTTTATTTTCATATCAATAAAAAATAAATAGGATAAAACTGTATAATCAATATTATCAGCAGTGTTTTTTTTTTATATTGTAGTCAGTCTGTTTGATACATTGATCGATGGTCAAGGTTTTGAACTTGTAACTCACTGAATTATTTTATGCTCCACCTTACTAACATATTATCAAGGAGGGTCGGGTTGTTTACTTAACCTTGACTATGTCTAGTCAATTGTGTAATTAAACTCGTGTGTTTAATGCTGATGTCACCAGCTGTCTGTCGACTCTGTTAGCATAGTGACGCAGGCAAACGCATGCTGAAGCCTACGCACGTATACATGCCGGAATGTAAACTTACGTACTCACACGCACACACACACATATGTATGTTTATACATGTATATATGTACTTATTGGTGCGTATGGAAGGGTAGATATACAGTAGTAAAATATTAAAAATAGACAGAAAATTAAATTTCGATATTTATCAATAACCTACTGAATATGTGAGATGCATGTGTTTCTTTAATCAGTAACTAATTATCACACAGTAATTTGTTTTGGCTGACGCTTTTAGTCTTCCCACCAGCTCTGCATATTTTCCTATCAGAGTGCTAGCATACCATAAATGTCTCAGTTTTAGCAACATAGAATCTGATCAGTAAATCGATATGAACTCCATTGAGAAGATAATAATAAGACTTCCCCTAACATCACTATTAGGATAATACTGGAACATGTAAAAAGATTTACAATTGGTATCCATGTTTTCAATATCATATCTATGCTTATGTACATGTGCATGTACATGTG
>NC_068992.1:5732730-5733993 GCF_001194135.2 Octopus bimaculoides
TATATATATATATGTTTGTCTGTGCGTATGCGTGTGTGTTTGAGTATGTGTGCGCGCGCGTTCAGTCTTCATCTCCAAGAATTTTCCGATGTCAGTAATTAACAATACTCATGGCTGTATGTGTATCATGCATATATGATGAATTCCACGTGTATTTACCAATCGTATCGGAAGCACATGTTAGTCGATAATATTATTTACGCATAACAGCTGTGATCTTCAGCCAGTATACAAATTCAGAGAAAAAGAGTCTTGAAAATCACTGATTAAAATAATTAATCCATGATGGTTGTTGTTTCTGTAAATCCGATATTTTCCTTCACCAAGCTTCATTTATTATATTTACCAAAATTAGATATTTTAACAGTTATTTTTTCAAAGCTATACTGGAAGTTACAAAAGAGCATATATAGCATATTTTGCTTAATTAATTCAATAAAGGCAACGACGCAACGGAAAATGCGAGGAATATTAACGCAGTATATTGGGATCGGATAATAAACGTAAACCAGTGTCAACAGTTGTTCCAGATATTCCCGGCCTGAAACTACTGCTTTTAACACGAACCTCATCCTGGAAGATTTGCAGAGCTTGACGAGGGTATCCTGCAAAACCTGGAGGAAGAGAATACCATCGTAACTGTAGAAGAACTAGCAGAGAAGCTTGAATTTGGTCATTTGAGCATCGTAGAAAATGAAAGAGAGTATATTTTAAATTAAAAAAGGATTCCGTATAGCTTAATTTTGAAATATAAAAGAAGTATTTAAAAAATGCATTAGTAATGGCTGTGGGTCTCAAACTTTTGTAGGCTGCCACCCTTTTGGCACCCGAGCGACGTTTCTAGAGGCCCTCACCCCGGCTAACTTAGCCAAAGAGGCGGTACTTCCCACCTTGGGAAGCACTGATTTATGGAATGACCCGACCCAGTGTATAAAAGAATATATTTGTAGGAATATTTGCATATATACTGGGTTTTATTTTAAGGTGTGTATTCTTTGAGGATACATACATGAACACATGAACTTATATATGTGTGTGTGTGTGTGTGTGTGTGTGTGGGTGGGTGTGTGCGTGTGTGCCTCTGTGTGTATGTATACATATTGATATTTGTAAATATATATATATATGTATATATATATATATAATATAGATAGCTAGATAGATACCTACATACATATTTATGTGTGTGTATGTATATTTGAATATATACATATGTATATATATTCGAATATATAAATATATATATATATATATATATATATA
>NC_068992.1:5734393-5740776 GCF_001194135.2 Octopus bimaculoides
TATATATATATATATATGATAGATGTACATCCCTATGTATGTATATATAGCACTTTTATGCTTATTTTTTATTGTTTTATTTGTTGACTATATATCTATTGCCTGTGGCATGAACTAGTTAACTCAATAATTAAATCACCATCTTTTTATATATTCATTATGCGACAATAAATTATTCATAAATATATATTTCAGAAAGCCTGAATCGCCGTTCATATTTAAGGTGCTTTTGCATCCTGTTTATCAACTCATGTGTCCCTATCTAGCTCTGAGTGATAAAGGATTTTTTTTTATTTAAACGAATATGAAAAACATTTTGATATGCGAACTGGAAATTATCATGGAACCATATCACTTACTTTAATAAACAATACTATCATGCAAAAATAGCTATTAGCTGGCAGAAACGGTAGCACTCCGGGCTAAATGCTTAGCGGTATTTCGTCTGTCTTTACGTTTTTGTTCAAATTACGCCGAGGTTGACTTTTCCTTTCAGGATCGATAAATTAAGTACCAGTTGCGTACTGAGGCCAATCTAATCGACTTCCCCCTCCCCCGAAATTTCGGACCCTGTGCCTAGAGTAGAAAAAATATTATTATCCAAAAACAAGTCCAGTAGTAAAAGGTTATACTGGGTATATTGATACATTTCACAGTATAAGAAGTGGAAGTAAATTATAGAACATTTCACTATTCGATTTCTGCCATGGGTCTTTTTTCCGTGACAAATATTTCTATTAATTGCTTAATGTGATGAAACTTATAGTTTCCAATAGTTGAAGATATACTGGTGACTTTAATATATGACCAAGATAATGTTCTGCGTAACGTCGTATTGTTGTATGAAAACTTTCATACATTTCGGCATATTGTAAACTTTCGGATGCGGTCTCCGATCCGTGCATATATCGATACTTAGATAAGCTAATTCCGTTTGCACTGTTCCGAGTATTCGTTTCTTCTTTTTCCATTATTCACATCAGTATCGGAGACACTTGCAAATCTTTGAATATAGCTTCTCTTATTTTAACTAAGCCACAGAATGAAGAGAGTTTAATGTTAGTGCATCATTGAATCGACCATTTGATATGTAAAATTCGTATTTTTGCTTACTTCCGTCCAGTGCACCAAGATTTTAGTCATTTTCATTAATAGAAACTTTAGTACTTTCTAAATCTCTTAAAACGTGCAGAAGTATAATTTCACTATTATTTGCGACCAGATGTAAGAGATGCAATAGATGTCCAAGAGTCTGTATGTACCTAGTCACAAACATCAAACTTCAAAGAAAACATTATACGAAAGATTAGTTCGCAGGAAGTTGAATCTGTCTTACCTGGGGCTGACTCCGCCTGTGACACTATGGGAGATTGGTAAACTGAGAAGGACATCCTGTTGTCGAGGTTTAGGTAATATATTGGTTTCCAAATAGGACCAGGTAGCGTTTCCTTTCCAAGGAGACCTACGCACTGGTACATCGTAGTTACAATGTGATACCTTTGTGGAGACCTTTGTGATTTTCTTCAGCGTTTCAGATGTAGTGTCATCGGAGCACTGGGGCTCGACAAGCCAAAGCTAGTCCGCGAAATCTGCGAGAAAATGGAGAGTCAGCTTCATACGTTCGACTCCCGCACCGCCTACAGAGAAATTACTAACCTCAGGAGTGTGAGAATCATTCACTTCGAATTAACATCAATCTATTACACTCTGATGGCTCACTTCTGACTGAGAAACCAAAGGTGGTGTCTCACCAGGCAGCGCACTTTTGCGGGTATCCAACCATGCATCTACTCAGAAATTGAAATGCGTCATGTTCCTCGCATGAATCGAGAACGCCATCTCAGTCCTTGTGAAAGTGTTGCTGGATTTGTCAAGCTATACTCGGCATACCCTGTTCAATAGAATCCTGCTGGGTTGATTTTTAGTGTAGGTCGCTCACATGGGACGTGATTACTGCAAATGAGAAGGTGTCTCGCAGAAAGGATGACTTACAGGGACCCTGCTCGTCGGTTTGACCTGGGAATGTACCGACAAATGATGAAAGCAGGATCGCACTGCAGCATCGCTTCCCCCCACTCCTAACCTGACCTAAAACGTAGGAATTGTTTCAATTGATAAAATCGCGTCAATATTTACACTCCGACATCTACAAAAATAAAATTCACTTTCTAACATTACAAATGAGTTGAAAGTGAGATTACACTGCATCATAAGTGAATATTGCTCTAAATATTTTGCTGGGAATATTGCCGTTTAGTTTCAGATCATATTTGAAGGAACAATTCATTTTGTGATCTAACATGTAACATCAGTAAACATGCTATATTATTTCTGACTTATCGAAAGTCTTCTTTACTCTTTTAAAATGTTAGTGTATGGTTTCAACAATTTGTGGTTGATATTACCGGTTGGTCGAGTAACTGCATATTTTGCCTCCTTTGCCTTGTAGATATAAATGTTATTAATATCTGCTTCCTTGAAAATCAATATATCCTATTGACAGAACGTTCAACACATTCTACAAATATGTGGTAGCGATACCAATGCCTATTTCTTCGGTAGACCAGATCTTATAGCAGAAGTACGGTGAAAAAGTTTCCCGTGTGGACAGTAAAACATAGCTTACCTAAAACAGTTGTTTAATATACCAGTTCAAGAAATATCACAGACAAATATAAATATAAATTATGTATAACCTGGTTATCAGTGCGTAGGGCGATAAACAGCAGTGGAATACAGTTACCCACCAAACATGAATATTATTGATGAGTTCTACCTAATATGTCACATCAGCAGTAGTATCTTGCGTCTTGTATCTCCAATTTAGTGCTGTTTCAGAATTGCTTATTCCTCATTTTCATATTTAAGATTTAAATATTAATTGTCTTTTTTTTCTTTACCTCACAGCCCTGATCAGGAACAAATGCCTTAGTACAAGGGCGTTGGAAGAAGAAGAAGAAAAAGAAGAAGAAGAAGAAGAAGAAGAAGAAGAAGAAGAAGAAGAAGAAGAAGAAGAAGAAGAAGAAGAAGAAGAAGAAGAAGAAGAAGCGGATGACTCAGGAGTTCTCAACGAACATGCGACAAAAACTGGTTCAGACGATACAAGGAAAGATCCACTGGCTTCCAAACAAACCGGCATCTCTGGGGATCTTCTGTTGTGGAAGATGAGGGTTTACTTGAAATAATTGAACAACCAAGCACAATCACTCGTCAATTGTCGACAGAATTTGATCTGTCTCAAGGCACCATCAATGAACACTTTCATAAGCTCTTGATGAATTGACGAAAGAACAGGCTCATCGACGTACAGACATTTTCTAACAACTGCTTGCAAATACTCTACATAGTAATTTTTATCATCGAATTGTAACTGAAGATAAATATGTATCTATTTTCCCGAAACTGATAAGAGAAATCAGTGGCTTTGTTCCATTCAGGATTAAGAACCTTTTGCCAAAGCAGGGCACTTAGAACAGGCCATCATGTGTGTGCCGTGGAATTTTGAGGGGAAATTTTGGCTGGGTATTGATCTTATCTCAGAAGGTCATGCTGTGAATGCTGACATAAGCTCAACAGCTGCAACGGGTATATGATGCTTTGATTACCCGCAATTGGAAAAAGTTAAAGCAATGAAATATTGGTCCCAGATTTTAGCAAAAGGCTAGCAATTTCAGATGAGGGGTGTGGTTGATTACACTGACCCATTCTTCCAAAGCTACTTATTTTATCGACTCCGAAATGATGAATGGTAAGGTTGGCCTCTGTGAAATTTTAACGTAAAGACGAAGGACATACTGGAAAATATGTTGCCAGACATACTAAAGATTCTATTAGCCCGCCACCCTACAACAGTGAAATAGTGAAACAATAATAATGAAAATTTTCGATAATAGAAATAGTTATAACAATGCTTCTTCTTTTATATTCTCAGTTTAAATCTACCTTGAAATTTAAGTTGCCCAGTATGCCACAAATGATAAGAAACTAAAAACATTTGAGCCAATAACTGAATCTTCGACGATACTGCTTTAGCTTTTGTCATTCCACTGTATTTATGAGCGAATAAAACTATAATCAAATCTTCCCAGTCATATCTTTCCTGTCACATGTGATTATGCACTTTGTGTTGTTTTTTCAACAGAGTACGGCGCGATTACAATGAATTTCATTTCTTCTTTTCCTGTACATCAAACACATATACCGATGTACAATTGAAATTGTTTGACATTATATTATTAGCAAATAATATTCATTTTACAACATTAAAACAAATATTTTAGTCAATATTAAAAATTATTTTTCTAAGACGACGTGCTTGCAGAATCGTTAGCGCGCCGGTCAATTGCTTCGCTGCATTTCATCCGTGTACTTGTGCTAAGTTCAAATTCCCCGAAAGTCAATTTTGCTCTTAATCGTTTTGGGGTCGATAAAATAATTATCCATGTAGCACTTGTTGTCTGTGTAGTCCTTGTACTCCCACACATTAATTTGCTGACCTTGTGGCAAAATTTTAAACCAATGTTAAAAAATATGTTGCGTTATATATATGATGATTAGAAGAGAAAAGTTGAGTGTGCGGTGGTCTCAGTAAAACCTTCGTTTGTAGTTCTTCTCAATCCCATCTGATTGGGATCCAACAACAACATAAAATATATATCAGTGAAGTACTATAAGCAATTCTGCTGATTGTATTTGTCATTCGTAAATTCTACCAAGTGACCAACGCAATCAGTAAATTCGATCATTAGATACTTAGAGATACTACAAGTCGACATCAGTAAAACTCTACTGAAATATTTTGAAGAAGCTTCATTTAAATTGCCTGGAGTATATATATTAATAATATTGCGTCTGAAAATTACATAATTTTTCCCCTTTTTCACTTGAAGTAATCAATATTCTTCTATATAGATATCTTTGATCACTAATATTCCTGTATCTATATTTCGATGTTTCTATCGGTAATTAATATCAATATTAATATATTGATCAATATTCAATTGCTACACGAAATTAGATAGTATAGTAACACTAAAAATTAGCTTTAAGTACAAAAATTGTTTTCACATTTGTCATTTGAATTATAAATTTGAATTTATTTATATATCTTTCTTCTTATTAATAAGAGTGTCTGTAAGTGGCTACTTGTCCAGAGAGCAAAGGTATTACTAATTACTAATCTGGGGTAATCAACAAAGAAGATATCGTCATATTTGAACACATTTTTTGAAAGTACTGATCGATCGATCGATCGTAAGCTGCATTAAATAAAAACAAGTGCAATATTTACAATTTATTTTTAACAATGATAAACTCCAAAAATTTACTGTCGTTTTCTTTGTTGGGTATGAAAATAAGGTCATTGATCTTGACCTCTTTATAGTCTACGGGCTAATCCAAGTGAAATATTCTAACCGCTGATCAGGAAAATGTATTTATTTATGAGTATAACGTAAGATTTTCTAAATTTGAATTTTTGCTTCATATATTAAATAGATATCGACCTGCTTGGATGTCTATTCGCATTCCTTCAAAACTTATAACAGCCATCTAAATTAACCGATTTTACTGTAAAAGGAATTGGGACTTGGTATTTATTTATCATTATTATTTATATATTTTTCAAGTTTACTTAATTCTTAAGCTCTCCTTTTATTTACTCACTATACATCTGACTGACGCTGGGACGTTGATATACACCGCTGGTCATAATATGCTTCGTGGTAACATTTCTCTTGATTTCAAATGATGGCATCTTACCCCGACGGAACTGCAGCCCGTGACAAGATTAAGCTGAGTGTAGCAGCGGTAAAGGAGTTTTTTTTATTCAAGTCCACTTCCACAGGCATACGGCGTAGAGGTTATGAGCGCGAGCTACTAAGCGCGCGGGCTACTAAAAGATTCCGAGTTTGTATCCAAATAGTGAGCTGAATAATGATAATAGTAATAGCATCAAAAAATACCTTAGGAATGAGTACCCAGGTTCGAAATTTCTCCAAGACACCTATTGTAGGCTGGAGGGTATATCGGCCGAAACGTTGTGTTAACAACAAAAACGATGAGGAGAAATATCCGTCACATGTAAATAATGTAAATAATTCCTCATCTCTTAAATATAGAAACACACACATACACATAACCACAAACACAAAATATATTAGATCTATATTCGTATATATGTATGAGAGAAGAAGTGTATTTGGATGCGTGTTTCGAGCTTGCAAGATTTTTATTGCGGAACATACGAACATACTTCAAATTATTCATGAGATGCGAAAGAAAACCAATGTTGAAGCATAATTTTCGCCGAATTATTTATGCAAAAAAGTCACATGAATAAATAAATAATCGGTGCCTTGAGAAATTTTCCGCTAAGTGATATT
>NC_068992.1:5741001-5743157 GCF_001194135.2 Octopus bimaculoides
ATATATATATATATATATATATATATATGTGTGTGTGTGTGTGTATATATGTATATATATATGTATGTATAAATGTATAAGTGCATATATATATATATATATATATATATATATGCATGTATATATATATATGTGTGTGTGTGTGTTTGTGTGTGTGTATGTGTGTGTGTGAGTGTGTGTGTTTGTGTATGTGTGTATGTGTGCAACTGGTAACATGTAACCCAGTACAACGTGTTGCATTGTCAGGTCGTCGATGACTAAGCTGGCAATTCCACCAAGCTTACTTGGTGACGAAGGTGAGTTTTGGAACCCAGAGGGATAAAAAACAAGACCGCTGAAAGAGCAAAGAACTCAGAAAATTCAACGGCTATCCAATACAGTATGTAAAGTTGTGTGGGTGTATTTTTTGTTGTGCATGTGTGTATTCTTGTGTGTAATTTTTATTAATTTTTATGTATAATGTTATGTGTATTATGTGTATGTCTTTTTTGTATATATGTATATATTTCTTATAATTTATTTGTATTACGTATATATGTATTTATTATTTTTATCTTGTTCGGTGTGTGTAATGGTTTGCATTCATTATTGCTAACTTTGTGGCTGTTGATGTGTGTCGCTGTGAGTGCATCTAAAACCCCTGAGATGGGCGGATAGTAGCTCCTTAGTATTGGATGACAAGCTATCTAGGAGAAGGAAACTCCGAAATTAAACCTGCCGTCTCAAAGACCATCCACTGATGAGGATCTTTTCTTCTTTATGGGTTATACTTTTGGTACGTAGAGAATGGGATTGGGCGAGTGCAAGGTCTCGCCTCAATTTTAAAATATCTGGCACTAGTATTGCTTGAGAAAATTTTGGTGACGTCACACAATCTCAATGACTGGTGCTAGTGGCAGCCCGAAAAAAGACTTAAATACAACTATGAGATCCATAAACTATGAAAATGTTAATGGCAAAAGGATTTGGGATCCAGAGGGGAACAAGTCTGGCCCGATAGGTGACCCAGAATATCGCAGCATGGGCTCGGTCGTCATCCTACCACTGATTATATACTTTTATTATTATATACTTTTATATTTAATTATATATGAATTTATATATAGAGAGAGAGAATGAGAGAGAGTGAGAGAGATAGACAGAGAGACAGAGAAAGACAGTTATAAGTATGTGCATGCATATCAGCCTGCGTATCTTCAAGAGGACTCAATGAAATAACAATAAATGTCACTATGGATTAAATGAATCCTTTTAGGTAAACCTCAGTAAATTTTTACACATGGAAGCACATGATTGTATACATGTTTGCCTCTGTGTGTGTGTGTGTGTGTGTGTGTGTGTGTGTGTGTGTGTGTGTGTGTGTGTGTGTGTGTGTGCGTGTGTGTCACTATTTGCGTCTGTGAGTGGGTATATTTCTTTCATCTCACGGAATTTAAAAGCGAAGTAGCTGAATGACATTCGATTTATTAAAGCTGACGTATGCTTATTTTTCATACATAGCAATAAAAGATTGTACAAAGATATGATAAAATTCAAAATAGATTATAATGAAGTGGTATATATTCTTTCATTACATTTTTAGTGGCAAAAACTACTATTTCAATATCTAATAGAAAACTGCGTAAGTAATATTTACTTTGACGATTATTCAACATATTCATTTTTCCGCTAATAACGACTACAGGGAACTAGATGTAACGAAACTAATAGTTTTAAACACGTTCAATGAATGTGGTTATGAGAAATATCTTCTGTTTTATTATTTAAATTAAAATTGCGTAGGCGTTAAATATATTTTGAATAATGTTTAGTTTTTATAAAATTAGTGTAATTCATTTTTTCTGTTTCCTTATATACGAGAAAATTTAATGGCCTAAATATCTGATTGAAATATATTGCTTGGTTTTCATTCGTAATATTATTATATATCAACTGTACTTTTAATGTTTCTGTGAGATTTTCTCCACATCAAGAGAACTTTATTTATAATATTGCAGCAATATATTTATATATATATATGATACGTGCGGATACGATATATATAATTATATATACAATGTGACATCTTTTTATACTAATATTTTTATGTTTGTTGCTACTGTAATATCACAGCTAATTGTATGAACTGCATCAATATATATATATATATATATATA
>NC_068992.1:5743253-5744388 GCF_001194135.2 Octopus bimaculoides
CACACACACACATACATATATATATATATATGTATGTGTGTGTGTGTGTGTGTGTGTGTGTGTGCGTGTGTGTGTGTGCGTGTGTGTGCATGCGTGTGTGTGTGTAAATTGTGTAAATACGAATACATCTATACTAAGAATCCTGACAATTTGATACCTCTGTTTTTTTAATCCAGATACTGAACTGCAGTCCGTGAATGGGTTACACGCTGTCCATGTTTTTCTTTGAATAGCATTTCATAAATATTAAGTTCCTCTGTTTCACTACATAGCTTTATTAGTACAGATGATTGTTGTTAAAATAGGTATGACAGTCAAATATCGAAGTTCATAAAATTGAGTATTCCCTCTTTTCTAACCGAATGGCAAAATAGCAGCTTGTGGTTATTTGTTTTGTTTACTGTTGTTGCTGAAAATTTAATGAAATATGGATTAGAGCTTATTTTGAAATTTACATAACGTGTGACGTTCAACACTTTCACGCCACCGCATTCCATTTTCCTTATGTCCGATGCCTGAAAACCACTATTCAACTATTAGATAATCAAGCTTTCTACATTTAAACAATTCTACTATAAAAATTAAACAAATGAAATATGTAAGGTGTCCATTCACTGACAGATTCTTTACAGATAAGCAATGTATGACTTCAGGTATCAATTAAAAATGATGTTCAACAGTATCACACTTCTTGATAAATAAAATTCTAAAATTCTTATCTTACAATTTCTCTTCCTAACACGATATCGGTGTCGTTCGATACATTTCCTCGGAGGCAACCTTAAATTTCAGGTTCATACTTTGATCTTATCGCAGAATTCTACAATGAAAATTACGTAATATCACGATATCCAACACTCGTCATTGTAGATATTTGCTTTAATTAGAATAATTCTCACTCATTCATTTATTTTATATATAATCCATGTTCATGAACAATAACGAAGTTAGTTATAAGATCCCAACGGGGCAATATTTCTCCCTCAATTTTTCTCCGATAGTGAGGTTGAGGAGAGGATACATGAAAGCGATTGGCGAAATAATTTACAATCAACTTTTCTTACATTATCTATCTACCCATCTACCTATTTATCTCTATATTCATGCATATATATATATATATATATATATATAT
>NC_068992.1:5744994-5752073 GCF_001194135.2 Octopus bimaculoides
GGCTGTATCTTTCACAGTGTCGGTTGTCCGTCTGTATTTCTCTCCCTCTCTCTCTCTCTCTCCCTCCCTCTCTCTCTCTCCCTCTCTCTCTCCCTCGCTCTCTCTCCCTCTCGCTCTCTCCCTCTCTCTCTCTTTCTGTAACCCCTTCCTTTGTCTCTTTTCTCTCTATTTTCATATATATATATATATATATATATAGTAATCAAGAGATTCGCTCTCTCCTTCAGCTATCATTGTTTAGCTCTAATGGATTGATTGAACTACTTGCAAAATGACAGGCTTACGCTTGTAATCCACGTATGCCTATCAATGTATCTATCTCATTGTGTCTGTATACGCACACGCACGCACACACACAGGCACACTTGGATATAGTATGTGTGTGTGTGTCTATCTCTGCATATACTCATATAGATATTTGTGTGTATATTCATGCATGAATATATGTATGTATTTTTTATATATGTGTGTGTGTGTGTACGTGTTTGTGTGAACGCGCATGGCATATTGGTTAGACCGTCGGCCTTACAAATGTGAGGTTGCTAGGGTACAGATTTTGGCCAAAATTCTTCCATGACATTTCATAAGAATAAACGTTGCACACGCGTATTTCAGTGAAATTACGTGCTCCTATGCGATAAAATGTAGTCTCATATAACTACGATAAACGTAGTCTCATATAACTCAGCTTTAGTGTTGCAGACATTCCAGACAGTGTATCTGGTTTACGGTAACTCGTTGTTTGTTTCCATCAGCGTCGGATACTTTAAATAAGACAGTGATATAGATTTTGTGATGCAATGTATTGTAAAATGGTTTCCTAGCTGAAAACGTCCTTGCTAATATCAGCAAATTAGTGCAACCTTCAGAAAAAACATTGATAAGCTTTACTGATAAAGAATCCATACACTTTAACTTCAAAACCATTTGTTTCATTTGACAAAATGATACCCTCAATATTTTTAGTCACAAAATATATCTTAAATCTTACTGTAAAAAGAAATAAATCCTCGCAAACATTCATTACAACGGTAACAAAAAGTATTCCTTGCAATTTATATAAACTCTTCTCAAGTAAAGTATTGGAATCAGAAGGAGCATTGCTGTCTATCGAATATCACTGACCAATCTACTTTACTGTCATTTTAACAATGTGAATCTAACTTTTTCTCAGCTAGGAATAATGTTGTTTATGTAATTACATTAAATTAAAAGCATAGTTTGCCATTCAAAATTATGTTATTTGGTCAGAATAATCCTGTCATACATTTGTTTTGTATTCAAGCAAGTCAACAAAGAACAAGCATGAAAGAACAAACAAAGACGGAAAAATCTAAGCTGTGTGATATTAAAATTAACTGAAACTATTACAGCTGGGGAAAAGTGATTTTTAGAATGGAAATTCTAAACAGTTTTCCTTTTATTTTCATTTAGATTTGAGGGAACAGGATTTTGTTGTCATTTTCAATAAACAATAAATTTCAATTTTAAAAAGTATTCAAGAAAAAAAAAAAACAGAGAGCCAATTAAAAATTCTAGGGAAATAGCACCTCCTGTGTAAAACAAAACAAGAAATACAATACATCTTGGAAATGTTGCATTTTTTTAAAATTTAATGTTCATACTAATAATAATAATAATAATAATAATAATAATAATAATAATAATAATAATAATTATTATTATTATTATTATTATTATTATTATTATTATTATTATTATTATTATTATTATTATTATTATTATTATTATCAGTATTGTTGTTGCTGTGTGTTGCTGCTGTTATTATTATTATTATTATTATTATTATTATTATTATTATTATTATTATTATTATCATTATTATCATTATTATTATTATTAATTTTTACTATTACTTTTTGCTTTGAGCTGCTGTCAAAGCAAAATTATATCCTTCCATGGATAAAATTACACAGCGTGATGTAATATGAAAGCAGCACACCATGAAATATCTGCAGAAGACTCCATTTGTGAAATTTGTCAAGAAATCCTTTATACTACTGAAATTGAAATAGGAAAAAAATACGAAAACACCTAATACAAAGACACAGAAAAAGTGGTTAGAATATTATAAAGAGAATTTTAAGCATGTGTTTCGAAAGCATGACAATTATTATTTGTGTTATTATAAATTTTATTACTATTAATATATCATCATCAAGATTGTCATGTTGCACATGCTTTAGCATTATTCTGATTGATATTGATTTTAATATGATTTTATTAGCGTTACCATCGTTATCATCATCATTACCGAAAATATTACCCTTATCCGCCGCAAAACTTTTCTATTTTTATTACTAGTTGTTGTTAAGAATATTCTACTCAGACTGAACAACCCAATTTTATAAATTACGTTATTGCCACTAATTTCCTGTCATGTCACTTCATTTCATCTGTCTGGTACATTTGAAGCAAAAATAAAATCGAAAGTTATAAAAAAAAGATTAAACGTATTACAAATACAATTGCACCAATTTCAAATCTCGTGATTTGCTAACAAGATCATGCATAATTTGAAAGTCTATCTCATGTCTGTCTGAGATCTATGTGAATCTTCAAAGTATGTGTAACTCTCTCTTACGCTGACACTTACAATGATATATTTCAATAAGCCTCAAGAACTAATGCCAACATTTTCTCTTAACCTGTAGTATACTCAGAACAAATTTTCTACTTTCAGGCAACGACTTACTGGTTTTCTTGCCAGACCAAATTTTTACTTCTTTCTCTCCCGACTAATTATTTCTCTAGAAATGCAGTTGCTAAGTACAAACTTAATAATACCTATCACTTAACAATTTCGGAGTAAGATTGTACTGCCGAGTGCAGCAATGTTGGTGTGTATATATAGATGTGCAAATGTGTGTGTGTTACACACACATGTGTGTATGCATGTACATGTAAGTATGTATGTATATACAGATGCCTACATGCTCGGGTAAATTCTAATATTGCGGTCTGATATCGTTCTGACAGAAAGTATAGTACATCCTAAAATTGGATCAAATAGATAGAGTTAGTTTTGGATCATACTTGCACGTACATCTTCACAATGCTTAGCCAGGAAACTTTATCGTGGGTTCTTAACTTTTATTTATGCACATATTATTTTGATTTGTCGCTTCTGTCAGAGTAAAACATCATTTTTGTATCTAACTGTATAACCATATTGGCGTTTTTAATGCAGAAACTAATATACTGTCTTGACACAATATTGAACGTCATGAATGTAATCATTTGCAAAATGTTGTCTGTAAAAGTGTATTTATCGTTTTTTTTTTTTTCATTTGTGTGAAGGTATTTTTGATCTAAGTTTTGTCCCCATTCTGAGAATCAATCAAAACAATTCCAAAAATGTTCAGATATGTCTTGGAAAGCGAAAGTACGGGATCACGCTATGTCCTGGACTAAAATCTCAAATCGAAATTACACAAGATAGTTTTGTTCTCTTTGAAAGACATCTTAAACTGTTATTTTTATTATGAAACAAATATTCTCTCTTAACCGATGTTTGAATGTGTTTCCGCACACATATACTCTGCGTTGTATTCATATATGAATCGAAAGATAATATGAAATTTCCCAAATCTCCTTATAATCAGTCGAAACACGATGCAGTTTTCAACAAGTTGCTCGATACAATTCAAGTAAATTATATTAGTTTACGGCAATCATTAGGAAACGTAGGCTAAAATTATACAATTCAATGTTAACATACGTAAAAGCCTTAAGCACTCGGCCTGTAGGGGAATCGTCTTAACTTACAGCATATTTCAGCATTTCTCTTGACCAAAATATTCCTATACTTCTAGCAAGATAACAAATGAATTATTCAACATAGCGAAGCAGACACGCAGAGGAAGAAAAAAAGGGAAAGGATACTGGAAGAAAGAAAGTGAACGACACAGAGAGATTTGCTTACATCAAAAAGGTGTTGGTAATATATTTCTAGAATTTGAAATGATAAGACCTAAGTTTATCTCCGTGGTATTTCAACTCATAAGATGTGCCCAAATATAATCAATCGTACACTTCAACTTTGGGACTAATTCACTATCAATATCGGTTTAATGCATGTGGAGGCTGTGATGTTGCGCATGATTACACGAATGAAGACATACGATAGAACAGATCATTGTAGGATACCTTTTATATATTATTTGAACTTCCTTAAAAACATATTTGAATAAGTGATAGTGATATCGTTTTCTTTTATTGCTGGGTAGCTATCATTCAATGGTATTCGTAAAAGGTGTCTAATAACTTTTTAATGACTATGTAGCAATGGGAAAATGGAAAAAAACATAAATGTCAGACGTTCTTAGGGATTGGTAAGGTGAATGGATTTGAATATCTGTCACTGAATCGGTTTTAAAGAATTGAAAGAGAGCTACCAATTAAGCGAAAAAATTATCAAGCACAAATTTTAGACATGGTACGAGACATTTTCAGATACATCATCATCATCATCATCATCATCATCATCATCATCATCATCATCATCATCATCATCATCATCATCATCATCATCATCATCATCATCATCATCATCATCATCGTCGCCGTCGTCGTCGTCGTCGTCGTCATCATCATCGTCGTCATCATCATCATCATCATCATCATCATCATCATCATCGTCATCATCATCATCAACACCATCATCATCATCATCATCATCATCATCATCAACACCATCATCATCATCATCATCATCATAACCATCATCATAATCCTCATCAATATCATCTATTATTAATATTATTATTATTAATATTATTATTATTATTATTATTATTATTATTATTATTATTATTATTATTATTATTATTATTATTATCATTATTAATGTTATTTTTTTTTTATATTTTGTATAAGGACACTATGTCCATGAGAATTTTATTTGACTGTAATTATCATCTTGCTTAAATTTTAGGATCTTAGGATTTTAAAATTTTAACACGAGCGAAATTGATTTTTTTGTCATTTTGGTGTTGTGTTGTTTATTTGCAGTGTGATTTAGTGACAAGTTGGCACTGATCAAGCAGAAGTATGATCAAAGCGCTGAGATATCGATTTCACTGTTATTCATTTTCTTTTGGGGTTGGCGTGGGGCTTTTCCATTTAAGGAAACCTGTGCTGAAAGCCGGATTTTATAGTATATGGTAGGTTGAATGTTCGAAATGGATTCTGTTCTTAGGAGATTGATACATTGTTAATCAGTTTATTCTTAACATGATATATTCTGTTATCTTGTAAACGCATTTGGAGAGCGTTCAATCCTTGAACAGTTGTCATTTGTATATATGTAAAATGACATTACTCAGTAGGATCATACATTTACACAGAAACAAATGAACATAAGGTGGCGGGCTGGCAGAAACGTTAGCACGCCGGGCGAAATGCTCTGATCGTATCGCAGAATATGTTTGGTCATGACGAGTAAAGCGATTTGGAAAAGACATAATGTGTTCGTGGAATGGTTTTAATCATGGAAACACAATATACATCACTGCTGCCTTCTGTTGTTATTAATGAGATCTAATCCATCGCATTCCACTGATGAAGTAGTTTTCATCCTCTTGGTAAAATATACCATCAACAGTAGATATAATGTGATCATCACTGTCATACGGGTCCTCAACCAAGTGTTTATTTTTAATGCTGGGAACACTTGATAGTCAAATGGGGCCAAATCAAGAGAATAATGTGGATGATCAATCAGTTGAAACCATCAGTCTTGTGTAGCAGACATTGAAATCAAGGACTTATATTTTAGAACATTGTCCAGATGAACAGTATACATTTCGTTAGTTTTCCTACGCGTTTGGTCTTGATAGACTCTCGTAAATGTCTCAGTAATTGGCATAACACTCTCCATTACTGGGGTTGCCCTTTTCATGGGTCAATAAGCACGATGCATTTCATATCCCAAATTCTGAGGCCATCAGTTACCCAGCAGATAAAACGATTTTGGCCATTTTTGGAGCTGGCGTATTGGGGTGTTTCAACTGCATAGATTATCTTTTCGTCTCCGGTTCAAGGTGATGAACACAACATACACCTTGTTTAAAGAAACATTCAAGGAAACTAAGTGGATCGGTCTCAATCGCAGATTTTCCCGTGATGTGAACAGCGTGGTGCGCATTCGATTCTGTGTCAAAGGACGTGACACTCACCGAGTAAAAACCTCAGTCATGCCACGTTCATTATGCAGAATATTCTCAACTTTTGCATTAGCTATTTAATTTAGCTGCCCACTTTTGAATAGTTAAGTCAACCATTGATGTAACATGCATGTCAGCATGAATACCGTTGTGTCTAAACCCTTTTTTCTGCGAATTAGGTGGTATTATTTAACACGGTCTGCGATTCTTGTATGAGAGGTCTCAGGAGCCTCCCTGATGTGGAAGCTGTAATTCATTTATCAGAACTAAAATAGTTTTTGAATCTCAAGTGGAAAATTGCATTTTATGAATCTGCCAAAGCAAATTTGATAATGTGATAAAAACAACAGATGTCTACAATTTCTGTTGTATCATTCATTTATAATAATCATCCGTGTTGTATAATACATATTACTCTGTCGTTTCCCACAGACTCAGTAATCGAGTAAAAGCACATTGTTTGTTAGCACATGGTTATTAGTATTGGGATATGGAAATAGGAAAATGAAGGGAACCATAAAACACGCTTGATATAATTACAAAAAATGTATCTTAGTATTTAGTAACTGAAATAATTTAAGCACTGAAATCTGTGTAAATGTACGAAATGGATGCTTTTAATTTTGCACTTAGTAATCCATTAACCGGGGATTTGTGAGATCGTAAACTGAAATCTAGCAAATTCAATAAACTGCTATAATTTCAATCTTGACTTAAAAACAGTCAAGATTGAAATAATAAATATTTAATATTAAGATTTCTCTTTTCTGTTTTTGTTGCATTTATGCGAGCGAATATTAATGCTTAGATACACACACACACACACACACACACACACACACACACACACACACATATATATATATATATATATATATATATATATATATA
>NC_068992.1:5752455-5753140 GCF_001194135.2 Octopus bimaculoides
TATATATATATATATATATATATATATATATATGCACAGAGAGAGAGTTTACATAGGTCCTCACTTAATCGTAGTAATAAATCAATCATCTTCAAGTTGTAATATATTTTATTTCAGTTCCAATTTGATTTCCTTATTCCACGACCTTCACGCCAAGCAATAATATAGCTTACAAGAAAACAAATGATATAACATTACTTTAAAACTCCACCGTTTTTTTTTAACTCTCCGTGTATTTATTTATCACAGGTTTATACTAAAGAATTACGATCTATCATCAACATGAACAAAAGCAAAATCTAAACCAATAATTACCATACTAAGGATTTAACATAAAATGCAAAACATTAAAAAAATACTAAACGAAAATTTGAATGTGTCAATGAAATCTAAATTTAATTGTGAATAACAGAAGGTGAAGAGACAGTTTAATGTTTTGTCTTTCTTCATGTGATTGAACAATGAAAGCGATGCAGTGAAAACTGATTTTAGTATATATCTATGTGTGTGGTTATACGGTTATATGTATTTTCAGTATGTATGAGTATATGCTGGTATACATGCCTGTGTGTGTTTGTCTACAGTATTCAAATCAGAATATACATATATATGCATAGGTACAGCCACCAACACATGCATACACATGCACGCGTATATGTATATATATATATATATATATATATAT
>NC_068992.1:5754317-5756967 GCF_001194135.2 Octopus bimaculoides
TATATATATATATATATATATATATGCATAAAAAATGTGTGTGCTTCTGTGTTTCTCTGAATATGTGTGTGTGTGTGAGTGTGAGTTCAGTTAAACACATATGTACCATTATGCAGACAGTGTTACAGCCGTATAAAAATTTATGATTGAAAAACTGATCTTCTGTAATATATATATATTTTTTTAACATTCATTGCGACGGAGATGTTTTGATTGATTTATGTATATTGTTTACTTTCGCTATGTTTTATCAGACGATATATTATTACTTCACTTGTTAAAGAGATGTGGAATTATGCCAAGACTAAGTCATAATTTTAATAGCTATGTTTATGATCTGATTAGGTGCCTTAGTTTATGGTAGATCAGCTTTAACTAATGAAATGTTATCTAAGACAATGGAATCAGTGCTGTAATATCATTGTTGTGCAAAGAACATATGGGGTTGTCTAGATGTATTTTCACCATTGAACAGATTGATATTTGAAAGCTTCTATATTGTTATATTAATGACGGAAATAGCAGCTCCTCTTCTCTAATTCATAATCTGTGTTCCTAAGTAAGGTAAACCTTTAGTCTTCTAAAGAGACGATATGCTTATAATTGGGATGATCGTGATTATGCCATTTGCATTCACATGTAGGTACATAGCAGCAGCAATAACACCAATATCCATTGTATTGTTGTTGTTGATATTTATATTTAAATGAAGTAGTTGACCTCTTAGCATGCTGCGAAAATGGGTAGCATCATTTCGCCTCTCCTTATGTTTTGAGTTCAAATTCCGCCGTGGAAACTTTGTTTTCATCCTTCAAGGGTCGATAAACAAGTACCAGTCAAGCACCTCTTCTAAAATTGTTGGCTTTGAGCCAAAATTGGAAATCAACATGTGTATCTTAAATTCCTTACTCCACTACAGTTGAGAAAATGTCATAATAATTTTCAAGTGTTTCTAACCCAGTAATACCATTTTTGCACGGGCCTGGAATCCGGCAGTACATGAGAAACCGATTTTTTTTTCCTAAAGACAGAAGTCGGGAATTTGATAAGAACTGTGTCTGCTATTTAGAAGAGCGTGATTAATAACTTATAGATTCAAAGAAGCGTGTAATAATGACAGTTTTCATGCTGTTATCATTTCAAGTTTATATTTTGTCCTCCTAGTAGAGGTAAGACAAAGGTGCCACATATGTGCCAAAGTCTATCTCCTTGAAAATACGCCTCTTTTAAATTTGGTTCCCTTGGTTTTTGCATAAAAATCTCTTTTAGAATCGTTGATCTCGTTAGACAGTGAAATGGAATGGCATTCGATTTGTTACAATACTATTAATACAATTACCAGCATCGCCAATTTTGTCTTTCAGTCTTCCAGTTATGGTAAGTCAAATAATAGAGTTGACCTAATAGGATTACCAATGATCCAAATATAATTGTATGTCTCTCTTAATAAGTGATGTTATCGTTCATTTCTAAAATTATCATATCTATTAAGAAGGCTGTGAAACACTAGCTTCATTAGAATACGTATCAATGTAACTTAGACTATTTTTCAATTACACTGTTTTCTATTATGATTTCGATTTACCACCTTTGAAATGTTTGCTATTTTAATATCACGGATTAATAATGTAGCTATTGACATATCCTGAATTTGTTATAAAAAATACGTCCTAATCGAGGTTAGTGTCTATGTTAGAACGCATCTTTTGAGTGGAGAAACATATTTTATCGTAGAAATTAGAAGGCTATTCTTTAAGAAAACCTGCCATTTTTAATTACTTGTCTAACATTTTCATTTAGATTTCTACCGATATTCATTTACCTGTCGTACCTTGTATCATTTAACAGAAAATTAAACATGGTAATGAAAGTTGAAACTATTTAATGTACAGAGTATTTTCTACATTTATCTGTAAATCTGAGGAAAATAAAGAACTATTCACCACAGAACAAAATAAAATTTTAAAATTCATGTATGCTACTTCAAAACTGATGCATAAAATAAGTGATCATGCTGAGAAATACAGGTGTGTAAATTACCTAGTGTATCAACTGATTGATTATTTTCGGGCGTTTATTTCCATCGTACTATGTTATGTTAAATTGATGCAAGTTTCAAGATGCAATTAGTCACATAGTTAATATCAGATTTCTCACACACAATTGTAGAACATTTAAAGTCCTTTTGCTTAATACTTGAATGACTGTCAAGCATTGTTAAATATTTTTATTCAATCATTAGGCGAGTAGTCTCTGAAGAAATGATAAATATAAGGAAATGATATTTAAAATAGTTTCAGCTGTGCATTTCATTTTCCTAAAATTATCCTACACATTATTGTCAATAACTTTAACAATTAAATTTTGCCGGGCAAGTAAGTACAATATCAACCCGATAATTTTCTCTTAAATATTTATAACTATCGAAATCCTATGTGGCGGAGTACAAAAATATTACAGACACCAGGCACAGCCGTTGTTGTGATTTAAGGAGCTTGCTTCCAAACCACATGATTCCGGGTTCACTCCCATTGCGTGAAACGTTGGCTAAGTGACTTCTACTATAGGGCCGACGAAGGACTTGTAAGTGGATTTGGTTGATGGAAACTGAAAGATATATATATATATATATACATGTATACATATATAT
>NC_068992.1:5757675-5759228 GCF_001194135.2 Octopus bimaculoides
TATATATATATATATATATATATATATATATATATATCTGTATATGTGTGTGTGTGTGTGTTTGTGTGTGTGTTTGTGTATGTGTGTGTGTGTATGTGTGTGTGTGTGTATTTGTGTGTGTGTATGTAGAAATATATAGATGAGAAAAAATAAGTTCAAAAAGTACAATTTAAACTTTATGAAGGATCCAAAAAGTGAGAAATAATAATTTCCAATAATACGTTCATCATATTCATAAAAATCAGCTTGAGCAAGTATTAAGAATATGAAAATAACAATTGAAAAAAATTCGTTAAAGGTATAAACATACCATATACAAGTATAAAAATGGATAAAATATGTTAAAATCAAAATTGAATTTAATACAAAATTGAATTTAATACAAAATTGAATTCAATACATACGCACGTTTCAAAAAAACAATACCAATATTTAAAACCAATGATGGCATTTGAGAACATTCCTTGAAACTATTCAAAACATTCTGTGTCTTTGACCTCTGAAACACTTAACTAATCCAAGATTGGACACACTCTGCATACATCCTGTAAGAGTTCAAAATTTATTCTATATCAGCAATGGTGATAGGGATCCAAATTTGTGACAGGTTTTTCGAAAATGATCGAACAAGCTTGCATACTGGTTTACAAGTAGCTAAGTGCTTAACTTTGTGATCTACAATGGTACAGGTATTTCCTGTAATATTTTCTCCCAACGAATATTTCATGTGAATTAAAAGGCTTTTCAAATATAGTAGAAATCAAGATACTGAAAAGAACACTTGCTTATACAAATCCATATATCACACCGTGTTTGACATTGGTCTATGAATAACACCATCGCTTCCATCACTTACCAGGATAGTAGCATGTAATTGTCACACCACGATACATGAACAAACGTAGGCGGTGAAACGCATTTGTTAAATGTTCTCCCCGTGCTCAACATTAGTTGTCAAATGGATTGGAGAGATGAACAAAAGGTTTCATATAGAGTTCTGCTGCATTTGTTTCACAGAAAGATTTTATCAATAGTACCACTTTCGCGATGAGAGCTGTATTAGCTTCTTGGCAGATGATTGTAGCAAAATGGCAAATGAGGCGTTTCAGGAAGTATTCTTGCCAAGATGTTGCGAGCAATTCGCAAATGGTTAATACCTCCAAGATTTCAGCATGCATGATTTACATGCATGCAAAACAGCACGCTCGCAAACACGCACACACACACGCATGCACCCACATATCCACACCAAACACACACATGGAAATAAATAGATAGATAGATAGATAGATAGATAGATAGACAGACAGACAGACAGACAGACAGACAGACAGACAGACAGACAGACAGACATATAGATAGATAGATAGATAGATAGATAGATAGATAGATAGATAGATAAATAGATAGACCTACTTAGTCACACCTATACCTGTCTATAGAAAATCTTGTGTTTGTCTATCTGTTTTTCTCTTTCTCGGTCTGTATGTGTATGCAAGTTCTCAGTCTACCTGTCTGCTTGTATGTTCACTTACATAAATATATGCATCCAC
>NC_068992.1:5760090-5760448 GCF_001194135.2 Octopus bimaculoides
ATATAAATGGATAGGGGAATAGATAGATAGATCGATAGATAGATAGATAGATCGATCGATCGATAGATAGATAGATAGATAGATAGATAGATAGATAGATAGATAGATAAGCAGAGAGACAAAGAGACAGACAGGGAGATAGAGAATGAGAGAATGTGAAGGAGAGAGAAAGAGATATATAGAAGTAGGGAGTAAAACAAGAGTGCAACGCAAACATTTGTGAGGAATAAGTGTTATTTTGCTTTGAGGAAATGAATGTAAACAAATGATATATAAGTCCACGTATTTGTGTGTGTGTGTGCTTCTGTGCTTCTGTGCTTCTGTGCTTGTGTTTGTGTGTGATTGTGTGTGTGGGGGG
>NC_068992.1:5761735-5762889 GCF_001194135.2 Octopus bimaculoides
ATATATATATATATATATATATATACATCTATATCTATATTTATTTATGTACATAGATAAATAGATAGGTAGATACATAAGGAGAGAGAGAGAGTGTGTGTGAGTAGAGAGAGAAGGAGACAGAGATTGAGTCATATTCAGATAGATTTTATGGATAAGGACAGATAAAATGTATGACAATTAAGTGCTACTGGGTACAGGAGTAAGCAGCGTAAATATAAACTGGTCTTAATTGAAGTGCATCAGTAGAAAACAACTACACATTAATGAGTTGCGTCTCACACCTGATAAACCTTGGTCCCTTTCATGTACATACGTCACCACCTTGCCATTATATTTGAGTTGTTAAACGTGTATATGCCTGAGTGGGTGATGGGTTGTAAAAGCGGGTTGTGTATATATGTTTATGTGAAGAGGCCAACATATTTAAGGATTATTAATTTAGCCATTGTATGTGTGTGTGTGTGTGAGTGTGCGTGTGTGTGAGTGTGTGTGTGTGTGTGTAAGTGTGTGTGTGTGTGTGTGTGTTTTAATACAAGATGTGTTGTCAAATAAAATATATAAAGAGAAAAATAAGTACACCTAAGCCAAAACACCAGGAATGCTCATTCTGATGTACGCACACAGACATTCCCATCTTCTTTGTATGTATGTATGTATGTATGTATGTATGCATGTATGTATGTATGTATGTATGTATGTATATATGTGTGTATGTATGTGAGTATGTATGTATGCATACAACTATCTATCTACATCTATATCTGTACATACTCACACACAAGCACAGACATTCATGTAGGTTTATGTGCATGTATAGAAGGTAAGATTCCCGCAGCCACATGTTCGTTTATTCCCACATGTGGGATTTGTATGTATATAGTCACATATGATGAATCATAGTTGGGAAGTTCTTTGTTTGAACATTAAACCTATACACTTCTATACGCCTGCGTATATAGTACTCATATTAATGTACGTCCCACATATTAGCAACGTGCGTGTAAACAACAGATTTATATATACACACGCATATATATACCTATATATAATACAAAACGGGACAAGGACGCAAGACATCCAGACAGTTAGATGATACAAGAAAGGGACAAAATATACAGATAGACGATACAAAGAAAACACGGACAAGTCAT
>NC_068992.1:5763010-5764124 GCF_001194135.2 Octopus bimaculoides
ATGATACAAGAAAGGGA
This sequence comes from Octopus bimaculoides, assembly GCF_001194135.2. Taxonomy (NCBI): domain Eukaryota; kingdom Metazoa; phylum Mollusca; class Cephalopoda; order Octopoda; family Octopodidae; genus Octopus; species Octopus bimaculoides. The sequence continues at coordinate 5,763,028 of NC_068992.1, forward strand.
CAAAATATACAGATAGACGATACAAAGAAAACACGGACAAGTCATTTGGAGTTTTCTCTCTTCAGTCGAGGTCCAGATTATCCTTGCAATTTCGGCTGATTATTCTCGATATTGCTCCAATCTAACCAGCTCCAAGGAAAAACTAAGCTAAGACATTAGATTCCCTGGAAGAAAGCAGCGAATGTATATGAAAACAAGGACGGAAAAAAACGGAGATGTTACACAAATACAATGAAGATGATTAAACGGGACCGCGCACACCACATACACACACATGGACGAGCCAAGTTAGATACATGCTTATAGTCAATTTCTACGTACAGGACGGTGCAGAGAATCTCATAACCAAAGTTTTGCAAAATATGTTTATAGAGAGGCAGACAATGGTTGCCTAGACATAGAATTAGGCTCACAAACTCGTACAGACAGATTCAGAAATACTAGCAGGGCTTAATGAAATCTTAAATATACGCACTCATTCAACCTGATCATAAATAGAATTGAAGCTACGGTTAATATAGATTCGTAATAGAGTTAAATGTACTATATTCAACACTCAGACACCATTGCAATGCGATTGGAAATCAAACTTATTAACACAGTGGTACGCCTGTACTTATGTTTACGTCTATGTTTGAAAAATGTCATCCCACAATTTGATGTACGCAACCATAAGCACATATTCATACTTGATTAACATCACTGCCTTTACTGAGAGTTAAACGCACATTCACGAATATTTACATCTCGCTGTATGATTAACATGAACGTGTATACACATTTAAACGCACGTTTAGATAAAAAGAAAACACAAACCAATGAATCTGCTCAATCTGAATGACTACAGGTTGAGTTACACAACATTCACAAATATGCATATAAGCGTGTATAATTAAAAAGAATGCTTAGTAACTGTTAAAAAAATGGTTTACATGCGCATAAATATATCTAGACGCGTGGTTAACAGAAATGTTCGTATAGTTTTACACACAATAGCAAGCAGAATTCGAATGCTTGCTTTAGATTGACGCGAAGATTCATACAATTACACGTACACACGCCCACACACACATTTACTTATACCGTAACGTCATTCT
>NC_068992.1:5764134-5764906 GCF_001194135.2 Octopus bimaculoides
TAAACGTATATATGTATATCCTTTTCTATTCCTTTTTATTCTTTAGTCGAGCAAATCCACCCCAGGGCTTATTGTTTGTAAGCCTAGTACTTATTCTGTTGGTTTCTTTTTGCTGAACCTCTAATTTACGGGGACGTAAACACACCAGGATCGGTTGTCAAGCGATCTTGGGGTGACAAACACAGACACAAACACAAACACACACACATATACGACGGACTTCTCTCAGTTTCCGTCTACCAATTGCACTCACAAGGCTTTGGTCGACCTTAGGCTATAGTAGAAGACGCTGGCCCAAAGTGCAACGCAGTGGGACTGAACCCGTAACCACGTGGTTCGTAAGAAAGCTACGTACCACATAGCCGCTCCTGGCAAGGACACATGCGAATTAGTTTTTAACGGATGGATGTGAGCATGCAGTAATGTAGGCAGGCTGGATTATAAGTATATGGATAGCAATTTTCAGAAGAAATAGATATTTATATAAAGAGATTGTCGCACTTAGACGATGCGGACACACACGCGCACACACATACACACACACACGCATACAACCAGATATACAGATATAGGTTGGAAAGATAACTAGTAAGTTAGATTGATTGATAGAAATATAAATGGATAGGGGAATAGATAGATAGATCGATAGATAGATAGATAGATCGATCGATCGATAGATAGATAGATAGATAGATAGATAGATAGATAGATAGATAGATAAGCAGAGAGACAAAGAGACAGACAGGGAGATAGAGAATGAGAGAATGTGAAG
>NC_068992.1:5768546-5769116 GCF_001194135.2 Octopus bimaculoides
AAAAAAATGGTTTACATGCGCATAAATATATCTAGACGCGTGGTTAACAGAAATGTTCGTATAGTTTTACACACAATAGCAAGCAGAATTCGAATGCTTGCTTTAGATTGACGCGAAGATTCATACAATTACACGTACACACGCCCACACACACATTTACTTATACCGTAACGTCATTCTTTTAAAGAAATCATTATAAACATACAGGCCAACCTTAACCATACTAACATATTATCATACATTTGCTGGTATGTTATAGGTGTATGCTATACACGTATAGACACACAGCTTCAGGTTGGATTGGGGAAGTTAGAACGATAAAGATTGGTTGATGCTAAAAGGCTTAGGAAAATCTGATTTTGAAGTAATTTTCTTCAACCTGGTGTAAATAGACCTTAATTAATGTGAACATTACCTTTTTAATTTTCTTCTCCATGCTATTGTTGCTATGCACTGCAGCTAACTATCAACTTTTCTCTTTAAGATATTTGATGCTTTATACTTTAATGATGCCAACGACGACACTGATGGCCGTGATGATGGTCATGATGATGATGGTGGTAGTGGGGG
>NC_068992.1:5769126-5769663 GCF_001194135.2 Octopus bimaculoides
GGATGACCATCATCGTTGTCGTCGTCGTCTTGTCATTGTAGAAGATGCATATCGAAGTTGATGACGACGACCATGATCTACTCAAATTATGTGAATTATGATTATTGTGGGTAACTTTAATGATTCTCGCTGCAATTATAACTAGTCTTTTTTTTTATTCTTTTTCCTGCTGGTATCGATGCAACTTTTGTTGTTCATGCCATTATTGGCGTTGCTGCCATTGCAGATATATTTATTTTATATTTGTTTTCTAATATTATTTTAGTTTTCTTGTCCTGTTTTTTTTTTGTTTTGTTTTTTTTATATTTTTGATGCATTAATTTTTTTTCCACCTAAATTCACCAGATTCGGAATTGAAATAATAAAAGTATTATATACAATACTAAAAATAGTTTATTTAAAATATTAAAAATAATATTAGAAAGGGCACGGGAAATAATGATAATAATAATAATAATAATAATAATAATAATAATAATAATAATAATAATAATGGATGAAGGGAAATAATGGTTATAATAGTAATTATATTAATAA
>NC_068992.1:5770355-5779599 GCF_001194135.2 Octopus bimaculoides
GAAGAAGAAGAAGAAGAAGAAAGGAGGAGAAGAAGAAGAAGAAGAAGAAGAAGAAGAAGAAGAAGAAGGAGAAGAAGAAGGAGGAGGAGAAGAAGATGAAGAAGAAGAAGAAGAAGGAGGAGAAGAAGAATAAGAAAAAGAAGAAGGAGGAGGAGGAGGAGGAGGAGGAGAAGGAGGAGGAGAAGAAGAAGAAGAAGAAGAGGAACAACAACAACAACAAGAACGAGAACGAGAACAAGAAGAAGAAGAAGAAGAAGAAGAAGAAGAAGAAGAAGTTGATGATGATGATGATGATGACAAAGAACTAGAAGAAATATTTCTTGCGTTGGCATCAAGGAAGCACCATTATTTGGACAGTCATATGCGACCCCCACCGAAAAAAAGAATTAAAGAATTCTATAAAGCAATGGCGGATTTTCATCGTGCAAAGCGTGGCGATCAACATTAACAATAAAGAAAGAATATTAACAAACAATTAGCAATGGTTGTTAAAGGAGTAAAAATTTCATTGTAAAATATAATATGCATATTCGTGATGATGGTGGTGATGATGATGAAGATGATGATGATGATGATGATGATGATGCCGATGATGCTGATGACGAAGTTGATGTTGTTAGCGTGAATGATAATGATGGCAATGATGATGATGAGGATGATTACGATGACGTTGATAACAATTCATATATGATTAATGGTGTGTATGATGATAGTGCTGGGGTTAGCTACTGATGATGATGTTGATGATGATGATGAAGATGGTGACGATGACGTAGATATTTACCATTAATAAATATTCCGAGTAGTAGTAGTAGTAGTAGTAGTAGTAGTAGTAGTAGTAGTAGTAGTAGCAGCAGCAGCTCAGTTACAGTGTCACCCAGTTGTAGATTAAAGGTATTCAAAGAAATATTAGCGTTGAATCTTAATGCTCCTTCAGCGAGAACTGACCCTTTACCCGATTGGTACCTTATGTTCAAGCTAAATATATTGGGTGACTATAATTGTGCTTCCCCAACAATTCTTTCATTTATTTGCAAAGGATATGACAGAAATTGTGATTAACAAATTAACTATGAATAAATGGAATTGAAAATGAAAATTTTATCCCTTTCGATGTATATCATATCATAAACGCTTGTGTCTGAATATCAATGTACGCTTATCTGAAAAATTAAGCAATTTGAATTGGTTTAATTTTAAAGCAATTTGGGTCATGCTAAAATTAACTATCACACTTTTGGATTCCAGCCTTCATTTTAAAATAAGATCGATCTAACGTTGTAAGAAGTGAGACAAATACCTTGGATAAATTTAGTCAGAGAATCAACGGCAGATTTTGTTCTGGCTGAATGTGATGTTGTTAACAACAAAGTACAATCGAACATTGATGACGCAAATTGTTGTTGTTGATCTTTGCAATAATAAAAATTTGAAAGGACATGCGTTAATGATGGCCAATAATTATTCTGGTTAGGAAATAGGTCGATCTGCAATAAACTGAACTTATAAAATGTTATTTATTCCAGAAAAACATTCCACTCCAGAACTGAATGTTTCACTAGAAATGTCATGGCAGTCTTGACGCCAATCAGTAAATATCCCATAATAATAGGATACTTCTAAAATATCCCATAATAATAGGATACTTCTAAAATATCTTAAAGTGTTGGATAGTGATTCATTATATAAAGGCATGGTAGAATAGATAACTTAAAATTAATAATACTTTGTCACTTACGTCCTCAATGTGTACGATATGAGAAAAATCGCTTGAATTTTCATCTGTAACAGACATAACATGGCACTGCATCATAATGGCCAGCTTGAAACTGTGCTTTTGAAAGTCTACGTAGAAGGGAAGCAATTGCGATCATGTAGAAAACACATTTGTTTTTATTTATAAAATTGAAATAGACACCAGTCCCATTTATGAAGAGAATATGACGAAAATATTGTAACGAGCAGGAAGAAATGGATATATAATTGGGTTAATGAAGATTTCTTTCAATCTCTATAAACATTTGATGCACTTAACGCATTTTTGATTTTTCAAGTAGGAGTATCACTGAAAATATAACTTCATTGAATGAATGTTCATCACTTTGACAGAAGCAAGCTGTGCTTCCCATTTCAATTTTGAATCCATAAATGAAGTACGCTCTCCACGAAAATAATATCGCCTCTCAAATGTTGTTTTCGACATCAAGCATGAGAACATTCAGGGATAGAAGCAGCCTCTGGTAAAATAAAGAAATGACCACAGGCTTCAAACTAACGGAGATTACTGGACAAAGAACAGTTACCTGGCAAATTTGTCCTTTTTTTTCTAGTCTATTTTCCCAACATTTATCGAAGTTTGGGGGACATTATTCTACAGTAACGTACTTTGATATACAAATTAAGTCATGTATGAAGAAGAGTAAAAGAGAGAGAGACAGACAGACAGACAGAGACAGACAGATAGACAGAGACAGACAGACAGACAGAGACAGACAGACAGACAGAGACAGACAGGCAGGCAGGCAGGCAGGCAGGCAGACAGGGACAGATAGGGAGAGACAGGGGGAGAAAGTCAGCGATCTCTCAAGAAAATATAATTAATATGATTATATTTCAATATGAATATTTTTGTGTTCAGAAAAAACTTCTATTTTGATTATTTTTCGTCACTTGTTTCCATTTTTTATGAGGGATGTTCATTGTATTTTGAGAGGAAGACAACTTATATATTCAAGGTTGTTGATTTCGAGTGAAGAAAATAATAAATCATTAAACAGAATAATATTAATGAAAGAGAAAATCGAAGGGAACCAGGATGTACCTTTTCTTTATGCTTTCGATTTCCATCGGATGTTGATTTCCTGTTAAATGAAAAGATCTCTCCGAGGTTTTCCGAAGCTTAAATGTGAAAATTATTTATTCAATAATTTCAGTGCAAACAGATTACACCGTGATCATAATTACAATCTCCACAATTATTAACAGGCTTAAAAATTTCATATGATTAAAAAAAAAATGGCGTACTGCAATTTTGCTATCAGACCCACTCCCATGGTAGAAATACACTCACTTACACGAGCACGCACATACATAAAAATAAACAAACACGCACGCGCGCACGTATGTCTTTCTCTTTTTACTATTAAATGTAATATGTGTGTATAAATATATGCGTGTTTGTGTAATCATGTGCACACTGATATTTGAAAGAGTAAATGTATGAGTTTGTATGGAAACGAGCACACATGTGTGCAACATGTATGTTCTAATACATCCCATCTCAGCTTATATTTTACTCTATGCAATGTTATCCATCCAAATAAATTAATTTTGTTGAGGCAATTTTCGATTATAAGAAATATCAAATATCAGAGGTAATGTGTAAGAATAATCTACTTTTCGAATGGAATTATGCAAAGCCATGGCCTGGAAGGAATACCTTCTGAATGGCTCTCAGATGGAATACTGTTTACTGTCTTGATAGTGGTTCGTTGCATAAGGTCGTGCTGGATAATATTCGCAGGGAGGATGATGGGTGCACAGGATTATCGTGGCTGGTAAATATTTAGTCACATCATTCGGGAAAGAAAGCTCACTACTTCGAAGCAATAAACACATAGTGTTTGAAATGAACACATACCTTAGAAACTGTAACAGGGTTCTCCGGCATCATGACAGTAGATCCTAATGTAAAGGTCGTGCGAAAATCCACACGCTTAGGCAATATGATATCTAATATAAGCAACCCAGATTGGAAGACTTATCAGATATGTTTTCATATAATTAAAAGCGTGTGCATGCTTATGTATATATCAATATATAAATACTTCGTATACATATATATATATATATATATATATATATATATATAATATATACACACACATACGGTGTGTTTGTATGTAAATATACTTATATGCATGGATATACCTATTTTCAATGTCATTCCTTAAGTTTCAATGATGTTCAATTATACGCATCCGTTCAATGGAACGATTGAATGAACCTATCACTGACGAAATTATAAGGAATACTGGAAACAACTTTACTACAATAAATATGACTCACCATTATTTATGCCTTGTCTTATACATATGTGTGTATGTGTATATGTGTGTGTATGCGTGTATGTGTGTTTGTGTGTGTATTTATACTTCCCAGTTGGCATATATATATCAAACGGTACATGAGTTTTGCAAATTTGTGAAATAATTCTATTTTTAGAATAATGTTTCTGGAAGTAGATCAGATACAGATGAAATCGAAAGCTACCTTCGTATATTTCTACCCAACCCTCATTCTATTGCTTAATTTTGCTGGTATTGTTTGCTATGTAGCGCTGAGAACAAGTACAGTTAGAAAGAGACACACAGACATATACATATATACATGACCCCCCCCCCCAGTTTGTTTATTTATACGAGGAGACAATGTATATATTTAAATTTACCAAAGTAAACACTAAACGCGTTTCATCATTAAATCTAATTCATTGTTTTAATCTCCATTTTTAAAAAGTGTTTGTACGTTTACCATTATTAATTAATTAGTTTTCTCTGGGAGTGAAACAAGAACTGAATAGTTATGTTTGGCGGTAAATCAAAAGTGTTGATAACAAATTACAGGAAAGCAGATCAGTATTTTGCCAGTTTTCCTAATTGAAACTAATCAACAGACAATAATATTTGTGTTTAGATGTAAATCATTCCAAGGTATGTGGGTGCGTGTGCGCGTGTGCGTGTGCGCGTGTGCGTGTGCGCGTGTGTGTGTTTGAATGCACTCACACATACGCACACATATTTTGCCATTTTTTTTATATGCGCATATATATTTGTAGGTGAGAGAAGTAAAAAACAATCAGTGTGGTGTTGATAGTAGCATAGGTTGATTCATGCATTCATTAACATAGTTCTTTTAGTCACTGCCGTGATAAAAACAATAGCTCTACTCATACGACCGCGAGCACGCTCTTTCTCACATGCAAGTGCACTTACCTAAATACACACACATATACGTTTGCTTTCTCTTAGTCAGTCTCTTGGTAAATTGATAGAGTATCTAAAGTGCAGTTTAGAATGCTTCGAAATTGTTGCTCCAACTGTAACTTTTGTAATTATCATTTATCTTCATGAAATTTTCCAATCTGGAGGATCTAGATTAAGAAACTACGAAAATCTGAGCGGGTCCCTTGCGATATTTCATTTCATACATTTGGTTTCTGCGTTCAAGTCCCGACATAGATTACTTTATTTGCAGCCTTAAACTCTCAACCGTTTTAACACCACTACTTTGCAACTTTTGTGACTCCAGTGCACATTTCGTTCTTGCTAGCATTTAAGTATGGTTTCTCATTTCCAAAACCCCTTCCCAGTTAAAATTTCTTAGAAATGACAATTGGCATCGTGTTAACCCTTGATTAAAAAGGAAGAATATATATATAAAATATATATTCTTTTTATTCTTTTTATTCTTTTATTCTTTTACTAGATTGAGTCAAGTGGCTGCGGCCATGCTGAAGCACCGCCTCTTCAGTCGAAGAAATCGTGCTTCTTTCAGTCTCAGTCTACCAAATCCACTCACAAGCATTTGGTCGGCCCGAGCTTATACCAGATTACACTTGCCGAATTTGTGGTTGGGAAGCAAATTTCTTACTTCACTGCCACGCCTGATCCTATATTCAGTATTTGTCACAACAATAAATGAAGTATATGGAAAGGAAAAGTTGTAGGTGTAGCAGAACTTTAATTCATAATCCAGATTGGTATCGAACAAATATACATACAACAAATTGTTTCGGAATCTAATTCCAAAGACAAAATCTCTTCATGGATTAAGAAGTAGATTCTTCATCAGGAATTACATATTGGTATGAATAATTACGACCAACAAAATTGTACAAAGAACTTTTATACCCCAGACGGGAACGAACAAATGATAAGAGTTTGAAAGATAACTGGAAGGAAAATATATATAAAACACCACTCCGGCGATTTATTAACATTACAATTCACGATATGTTAATATCTAGTATAGACAAATAAATTAAATGAAACAAAAATTAACTACAAATATAATTGTGTTATCTAATCAAAAATTAAAAATTAATAACTACAAGCCGATATATTATCCACTAAAAAGTAATAAATGTCCAACTTCGAAGTCAATAATATGATAATATCAAACGGAAATAAAAAGAAAAAGAAAAAGCAATTCTTTTTTTTTTTTTTAATTTTTAGAAAATAGACATCTACAAGTAAAGCAGCAGAACGGAGACAGAGAAAGAGTAGTATCTGTGAAGAGAGAGGAGAGAAAATAGTAATACAGTGAAGGAGAGGTACAGAGAGTAATAGGTATAACTGAAAGAGTGAGAGAAAGTAATAACCGTTTGAGAAAGAAGAGCGCAGAGTGTATCTTCTGTTCTCAACATATAAATGAGAAGGGAAGGGACAAATAAAATTTAAAAAACGGCCATTCAACTCTATATATGTGATTATGTATTGGAAACGTACAACTTTGAAAAACAAAAACTGACATAATTCCAATTCTGTTTGAGTATATGTGTATATGTGTGTGTTTGAGAAATATGTGAAGTGAATGCTTACTTCATTTTCTACCTCGTTTAATTAATAAGGTGCCATCAATTATAAACGGATCGGGATCAGCTAATAAATAACTATATAGAAATATCGAAATGCTAGTAACATAATTAAATAAATTAAATATAAAAATCGACCGTCTCACAATTACAGATGAACTTAAATTGATATACTCACAATATCTTAGAGGTTAAATTAAAAATTAAATTTTTTTTTTTTTAAATCTGAAAGATCATTATTTTTTTTTAATTTAAAAGAAAACAATGCGAGAGGAATCAACTTGAGTAGTAAATATAATGCGTGAAACCGAAATTATGAAACTCTCAAAAACCACTAAATCAAAATAAAACCAGATAGAAGTAAACACATATAGTAGACATCTTTAATTAATATTTATCAAACACACATTTATTCTTATGAACACAGGAAAAAACACTTTCAGAATTTAGAGTTTAACAGCCTGCTTCTAGAAAATATAATGGAAAATAATTCCTGAGAACAAAAAGAGCAGAGCCTACTGCCATTCCTATAAGCCGGAGCCCTCTCCAAAATGCTCCTTCAATAAAGTACTTTTATCTTTAGGATTCCAGATGAAATTACTTAGACTTGTAGAAGAAGTCCTATTTAGTTCCTAAAGGAATGGCAATGATTCGAAATCCTGTTCTTAATATAATTAGCAGAAGAACGAATATAAAAGTAATGATTACCTTCAGATATAACTTTAGCTCGATTGACGACTTCCCTACGCTTACAAAAATTACCTAATAAACATTTTTCTTTGTTTCTCTAATCACAAAGGAAGTTCTCACTCTTTCTTGCACCTTCAACAACTGAATTATCATTAAGGAAAAAGCTATAGCCTCCACTATTATTGAATCTGATATTAGACATAAAACCATGGCTACGTATAGAAGTATGAAAGCTACACGTTCTTCCACTCACAAAACCTGTGTTGTCTTTAATTTCTTAACATGACATAACTAGTTTACGTGATAAGATCTTTACAAAAACGTAGCATCGTATTATGTTAATAAAGGTTATTGAATTTTTGTTTTCCGAATTCGGAGTCTAAATAGATTTGAATGTGTATTAACCATTTAATAGCTTGATTATAATGATAATATTTTTATATACAAAATGTATCATTTAGGTTTAGAGCAACGCCGGGTACTTGTGCTCTTGTGTAATAATATTACTATTAAAGCACTGATTGAAGTCTTATCATTGCTTCCAAGAATTGCTATCGCATCATAAAAAATTCAAAACTCAAGTATATCTCTGACAACTTACCAGTTTAACTTATTTTTACAAATTCAATTAACTTAGCTGAATCCTTGCCAAACAGAGAACGTCATTAGCGTATTGAGGCATTTCACGTTTTTTTTTCTCTCCTCTGTTCTCCTTTAAAATTCTGATTGAAAAAATATTACGACAAAACATTTCGAAGCAAGGGTATTTTGAGAAGAACAGTAAGGTGATATAAAATGTTACAGCGACGAATTCATTTTTGTCCCTTTAATTATTTATATTTATTCTATTGGAGTTTAGATTATATGATTTTAAACTATAACGTCATTTCCAGAAGATTGATGATGGACTAATCATCGGTTCACCATATTTAAGTGGGCGAAAATGAACGGCGCTTATCTGTAAATTAGCGCAGAAGATAATAATATTCATGCAATTTGAATTCGAAATCACAGATTCACATCATTCTACGTAATACATCGACTAAACATACACCCGAGAACAGGCACACACTCCTGCACACTACACACAAAGATACTCCTCACACACTACAAGAAATAATTTATATAAAGGTTGAGGTAGACAAACGTACTAAGCATTTGAAATGCAGATCCAAAGAAAATGGAAAAAGTTTATCTATTGTCTCTAAAAATATATTAAATTACAGATGTAAATCAGGAAAAGAAAATTATATATACCTGAGTAGAATAGTTTATATGGAAGCGAAAGAGACAGTGTGAGAGAATTAGAGAGAGTGAGAGAAAAAGAGACGCAGAGAAAGAAAGACATACAGTGAGTGAAACAGAAATCAAAGAAGACGCTCAGGCATGCAGACAGAGGGAAAGGCGGAAAAAAAAAACAGATGGAAACAGTGAGAGACAATGAATGTTGAAATGAAAGTTTAATTTCATGATTAATTCCACAACGGAAATCAATTGATTCCTTTATCTCTTCGTAATGATCTTTCTCGTGCAAGAATTTATATACATTTCAGATAATTTACTCATGTTCTACAAATGTATCAACTTACCTTAGTTGACTCAAATGTTGCAATTGTTACACATAATCTCATTCAATCATTTGCAAAATTATTCACTACAAGAACTTTTAAAACATTATTATGCCAAATAAAATATCATAAAATAATGGGGGATTTTCCATCAACTACGATTTAAATATAAAGAAGATAGAAATAAAACGTCTTTTTTTAATGATTTCCTAGCTTTAAAGTACCATCGGGCAATGGACACGACTATATATTTATCCAAATTTCTCCCTAAACCTTAATATTTCAGTATTAAACACATAGGTATACATTAGACAATATTGTCCCTGTTGTTTTTTCTCCATTCACCTATCGTCTATATATATATATATATATATATATATATATATATATA
>NC_068992.1:5779609-5781112 GCF_001194135.2 Octopus bimaculoides
TGTGTGTGTTTGTGTAAGGGAGTGTGTGCGTGAGAGAGAGAGAGAGAAACTGAGAGAAAGAGACATGCATACATCTATATAATGTGTATATCTATGTGTAAGTATGCTTGGTAGTTCGCCGTTAATACAATTTTCAGTTTTATGATTTGAGAGAATTTTAACACTGTGATCAATTGATAGAATTCTTTGGTACAGGACATCGCAATGTTATGGCTTTTGGCATCGTCATTTCATTTATTTGCAGCCAGTTGGCTTCAATTTCTATATGCTTCTCTCTTCGGAAAATTTGAGCGTTTCAAGATTATGGTAGTTGCAAATTCACAAAGGATTCCACACTAAATTCATATTTTCTCCAACCTGATTAATGATACTACTAAACTTCATGTAAAGTATGTCTAAGAAATGTAATAAATAAATTGTCCATTATAGTTTTTGTTGTTGTTTAAACTTGAGTCAATCTCGATTAAGTAACAGCTGCCATAGAAAACCCACATCTTTTTAGGCGTTATCCATTATTACATTATCTAAAGTGCTCTTTCCTGGAAATTTAGAGGCTGATTTGAGTGATGTTTGTTTCCTATTTCTAGGAGGCTACATGACAAGTTCCTATTCCGTAGTTGGCACAATGTAAAAGGCACATGAATAACTTTATTTTTGCCTTTTGGATCGTTAGTTTGTTTCACCTCTCGATACGAAGCAATGAAGACACTGAAATGTGTTTCTTCGACTCTTGATTCTGCTGTTTGTGATTCTTTCTCCATGTCAACACTCACTGAAAATACTTATTGTGTTGCATTTCAAACCTAGCGATAATGCATTCTTTAGGGGTTTATTTTCATACTCGGACACCACCTTCATCCATATAGGGCGAACGATTAAACGTCGGTAATTTTTCTAATCACTAATTAACGAAGATGAAATCATGGCAACACCGATTGTAACGCGATGGTAGAGGAAAAACACACACATAGACACAAACATACGCACACTTACACACGCATATGCATAGGCACCTTCGCACGCACACATACACACATATACACACCGGGCGCCTTTCAGTTTTTTATTTCTTTATTGGCCACAGGGGGCTAAACACAGAGGGGACAGACAAGGACAGATAAAGGGATTTTAAGTCGATTACATCGGCCCCAGTGCATAATTGGTACTTAATTAATCGACACCGAAAGGATGAAAGGCAAAGTCGACCTCGGCGGAATTTGAACTCTGAACGTAACGCAGACGACATACCGCTAAGCATTTCGCCCGGCGTGCTAACGTTTCTGCCGGCTCGCCTTTCAGTTTCCGTTCACTAAATTTACTCCCAATGCTGTAGTTGGCCCGAAACTTTAGAAGATGAGACTCGCCCAAGGTTGCAGGCTGTGGGACTGAACGAGGAGGCACGTGGTTTGAAAGCAAGCTATTCACCACAAAATAAAAGTCAGAAAAAATTTTGACCATAAATCTCTTTGACTAAGCTTAGTGGAAATAGGTTTAAAGGAGATT
>NC_068992.1:5781541-5787310 GCF_001194135.2 Octopus bimaculoides
TATATATATATATATATATATATATATATGAGGGGTTTAGTTCCCTAGTGATCTTAACTATTCGGTACACTGTGTAAGGACCGTAATTGGTGAACCGTTAGTTTCCAAGTTCACAGTTGAAGCTGGTGCTAGGGAACCATGGTAGGCTTCCCAGTTAGCGGGTATATATTAGAGAAAACGAGACCACAAAACCCAGATCAAGACGAGTATCTCAAGTTATTTAGAACATTTAATTAGAGTAAGGTGAATTTGAAGCAATTAACTAATTAAATAATTAATTAATTAATTAATTAATTAGTGGATGTCTTACAGCTCGTTCTGGGATATCCCAAGTGGTAGGTTAGCTTCATACATCTTCATATACTGGATATTCCGTCATCAGAGACAAGATGAGTATTTATGACAGAGTAAAAGAGTAGACAGAAGAATACAGGCAGGAGAATAAAGTTCACAGTTATTGTGTGTATGTTATGTATTTTATGTATGTATGTATGTATGTATGTATGTATGTATGAATACATGTATATATGTATTACTGCCTCTACTTTTAGCTCTCATTACATGTTATAAGTTTATCATCCTCCCTGCTGAAATTGAAACACAGACCTCTCCTACTCCTGCCTTTATTGCCTAATTGTCTACCATTGTTAATTCACCTTTGTATTGAACCCTATTCACGCCAAAACACTGTATTTCTGTTCATAATTACGTCACATGTGTAGGTGATATGCCAATTTTAATAAGAAACCACAAGTGACAAACACGTTGGTTCTTCTACATCATGCTAGCCTATTCTCCTAATTGACTCTTTGAAATAGTTTTTAATTATAATCATGCATATAACCGTGTCAATGGTTAGATGAGAAAGTTTCCCATCGTATATGTTACTGCCATTGAAGAACTCAGAATTTCCCTCTGTTCTAGTCTGTGTACCTCATTTGTAATGTCTTCTCTAATGACCAACTTCCTGCCTTTATAAATGACAGCATTCTTCACGATCTTTGTTTAATTATTGCATGATTCAGTTCAGATCTTGTGATTGCTTTATTTCATGCTGTGAAAACCGACCATTCTGTTTCTATTTATTTAGAACATTAATAAAGAAATAAATTCATAGACAACCAGTCAATCCACAATGCAGAACCTGTTTTTAGTGCATCAAATGACATCATTTAAGGCGCAAAACGAAAACTCTACATCATATAGCATTTTAAGTAAGCATCGTCGGTGCATTAGCAGATTATATCTGCACATATAATTTCGTATGTTAGGAAGCACTAACTGCGTATGAAACATATCATCATACAGCACCATAGTACATTTCAACGCATCATTTCTTTGGAACATACATATCTGTATTACACTAACTGGCATTGTCATCGAACATGGATATCTCTTTCTCCACTCGCATCGTGAAGAGCAAATTATTTTCGGAATAAATATTACCCACCTACATAGAAGTAATGTTTTCGATTTGTTTTACTTAAATATTACTGCCCCCCCCCCCACACACACACGCATTCACACAATTAGACTCTGGTAGCCGAAATACTGTGCATTGCACTCCTTCGCAGTTTCTGTTCATACTCTTCGCCTTCTATTCAAATATAGTTATGTCTTGTTTACCCTTCATACGGAATAACAAAACAATCCATGGATCACTCATACATACAAATACTACTAAACATGCTCAATCATACACTTTTCAACCCGAACCTAACATTCCCTGCGAACCTATATATGCATATATACCTCGGTATGAAAGTACCTGTAAATCATGTCCTCTAATCAACCCACACCTTGTACTGCCTGCTGTTACACGTTAGGCCCAATCATACAATCGCTCTCAACATTTCTCTTTTGGTCTTTTCATAGATTATTCTTTCTTCACAATGAATAATGCTGTTTGTTTGGATTTTTCCTAATTGTTTTTCGTCTGATTAATCATTTGGTTTTCTTTATTCGAAGCGTTAAAATATACTTAATACAAAATTCATTATGTTATTTTTTATCGTGTCTTTCCCGGTGGAAAAGCAGTGGAGATATTAAAAAATTGTAAGAAAATCCTTAAGGTTTCGTACGTTTTGAGATCGGATAACACCAAAGGCAACTTTCTTTTTTATTTTCCAAGCTTTGATAAATTAAGTGTAAGTTTATGGTTGTAAGCTGGAGAAATATTAGAGTTTGGGATACAGTGCATTGAGATAAATGCTATTAATATGTGTCCTGATTTCAGATCTTCTCCAGACTCGACGAGAATTACGTGAAAGAAATTAGTATACAAATGGTTAGATGAGAAAGTTTCCCCGTTGTATATGTTACTGCTAGTGAAGAACTCAGAATTTCCGTCTCTTCTAGTCTGTGTACCTCATTTTTAATGTCTTCACTAATGATCAACTTCCTGCCTTTATACAGTGAGGAACTCATTCTGCTTCAAAGGTATATTTAAGGGTCACAGTTTAATGACAACTTTATCATTCCCACCAGCCACGATGTCCTTATATAAGCTCATGAGTACCGGCTTTTAAAATGGCTAATCGATAAATTATTTCTAAAACTCCGTCAGGTTGAAGTGAATCGTGCGGATTAACCTTGAATCATAGCATAAACTAAAATTTGTTTTATGACTTTGTTAAGGTAGAAAAATAATTGCTTTGGTGTGATTGTATTGGACATAGATTATAAACAGCAAAAAAAATTCTTTTGGGGAAAAATTGGACACCTTGCACGATATCTGCTCTATTATACAGCCCAAATAATATTTATGTGTTAGCATATGTGTGTGAATTGCACAGAGTTAATTTATCTCTAAAATAATATGATGCTTGTAATTTTAAGAGAAAAAATTAAACAAACGCAGATGATTTAAAGACTCTATTTGAGAAAATATTTAATTAGTGCAATCAATAACAAATTCAATAAAATGGCTTTTACTTATTGGAAATTTTCTTGATTGGCAGACGTTTATATACTATAATTATCAAAGTCACGGACAGTATCAGTTGGTCTGTGTAAAGCTGGGGGTAGCAGGGTTGCGAGGATGTAAATATAGATAACTACATCAAAATAAACGTTATATAGCTCACATACAATTCTAATTTCCACATACAAACACAACATATTTAACTACACACACTCTCTCTCTCATACACACACGCACACACGCACATACACACACATGGGTGCGTGTTTGTATAGATAATTATTTATATGTATGTCTAGATCTGTTTAACCATACTTCACCCAAACATGATCATTTTCTTCAAAGTGTAAACAAATTCGTGTTTGAAGAAACAGTTTAATAAGTTAAAATTGGGCGAATGTCGGTCAAATATTAGAACTTACTACCGCGTACTTAACTATTATCATTACCATCACTATAAATAACATCATTATCGGCATCGTCATCATTATTTGAATTAATCACAAAGCTATCAGTGAAAAAAAAAATGTCTGAAGCGGATGAAGTTGATTTCATATGAAAAGAAAAATGTTTAGCTAAGACCAAACCAGACACACTACATTTTAGCTTTTGTTTGGTTCCCTTTTCATATAGCTATGATAAATATTACGGTTAGTCTTTTCAAATAAATCTTTTCACCTCTATACACTAAACCGATAGAAATTTATACTTCATTGAATTGTACAGGAAGTTGTAAAACTCTTCTGAATAGTATTTGCATTTCTTTACCTATATTTCCTGGTAAATTTCCGAAAAAAGAAATTTCAAAAGACAAAGTATACTTACAGGATTGGATTGTACAGATTTATTTTCTGCCAATGTGAATGTATGCAACAACACTTGCAAATAATTCTATATTATTTCATCGTTGTTTACATCGTTATGATTAGTATGCAACTTATATCTATTGTTATGTTGTTCTAGATAAAATATTTCCATCACTGTTACGTCACGCTTGCAAAAAGTCAGGTTTAACTTTGCTGGTTCTGCGAGGACAACTCTGGTTGATATATGTTCATATAATTTATTGCAGTATATATGTATTTGGGTTTGGCAAACTCAATATTTATGATCTACCAGGGTATAATGAAGAGTTCCTGCATTTGGGTAAATGAAAATACAGGAGGATCAGTGTTAATTATGTTTTTATTCAACATATTCCCCTCTTATATTCACCCACTTATTGCAGTGGTCCTTCAGTATTTCTAAACTCTGCAAAAGAACTCCGAAGTTTGTGCTTCCATCCAAACATTGACGATAGCCATAAAGCCAAGAAATTCTCAGCACCGCTCGTATGTAGATATAAGCGAAACATGCATAGAAATATTTACATGTATAAGCATATATACATACACCCCACCACATACACACAAACACACGCATACACATACACAAACACTCACACACACATACATATATTTTCAGCATATTATTCTACCTCTGGTATTCGAGTATTATTTTTTCCAACTTCTTTCATATTTATGTGAAATACAGTAACAGTACCGGATAGTAATGTTTATATGCCAACATAACGTAGCAGTCCTGTGAAGGACGATGTTACTGTTGTTTTAGCCCCAGGAAAAAAATGTTCATATCTATCTAACGACACACAGACTGTGTGCGTATATAGCATGTACTATGTAGGACATCGCTCCTATCTCTAGCTTTACGTAGATTTCTGTATGTTATCCGTCCTCACTAACGAAAGTTATTTCCATTCGCAAATACTATATGCTCTTTAAGCAATACACAGTCGCTGGTCTCGTATCGAGAAAAACAGCGTGTCTGTGAGTTTTACGTAAGGCCAGAGATGTGAAATATGATTGTGTGACGTTAACCAGCTAGAAAAGATGTTTCATTGTGGCTAAAACAACAGTAACATCGTCATTTACTGAATTTCTCTCGCTCAAAGATTTAAAACATGCATGTGTGTACATATACATATATTATAATATGAAGTTATGTGGCAAGTGGTTACCATGACAGCCATATGGTTTCGGGTTCAATATATACATGCGAGTTTGTTTATGCGTGCGTGTGTGTGTGTGTGTGTGTGTGTGTGTGTGTGTGTGTGTGTGTGTGTGTGTGTGTGTGTGTGTGTGTGTGTGTGTGTGTGTGTTTGTGCGTTTGTGTCTATCAGTTTGTAGCTTCTTCCCTCCACAACTTGACAACAAATGTCGTTCCAATTACAATCTGGTAACATAGGAGTTCAGCGAATGACAAGAAGGATATATCATGTATATGGCTTGGACAAATATAAGTAGAGGGGGTCGAATGGCTGTCTAAAACACTTCCAGGCGGTTCCGAGAAATCTGAAGAGACAATAACTCTTTAAAGATAAAACGATTTACGTATGTTCATGATATGTATGTATACGTATAAAAATACAATACGATATTGCCACGATAAATAAATATTATGATAAATTAAACACGTAGCAATATAGGTGTCTGGAGCAATTTTATAAAAAGTAGAATAGATAAATAAGAGTGCAAAATAGCACCTGTAATTGCCAGAAATAAGAGCAAAAAATATATAACTCGAAAAGCCACACAAAATCACAAGATCACACAAAATCACAAGCATCATGAGATGTTGAAAGGGATTGCTAGGGAGAAGCCACATCTTTCTCTAGCGAAATAAAACTCGCTGAATAAAGTAATCTGATAAGAACCTATCATATGATTTCGAAATTTAACCAATAAGATTTCGTTTCTCTTCAGGGGAATCCACAAATTATTGCGGATTAAACACATAGCTTGCTTTCCGTTGGCTCCAGGTAAAATATAAATATATATATATATATA
>NC_068992.1:5787477-5789079 GCF_001194135.2 Octopus bimaculoides
AATTTCTCAGTGATATTTTACATGTTTCGGTTCTTCGTGAAAAAAATTAACCTTATCAAAAATATATACTTTTTAAAAGTAAAATAAAAGAGTTCATAATTAGTTCTTACTAGTTTCAACAGAATCCACGTTGAAGCATTTTATGTGTGGAAACATAACTGTCTTGTGCGTTGACTAGAATCGTTAGCTGTAGTAGTAGTAGTAGTAGTAGTAGTAGTAGTAGTAGTAGTAGTAGTAGTAGTAGTAGTAGTAGTAGTAGTAGTAGTGGTCGTGGTGGTGGTGGTGACCGTGTTGGTCGTGGTGAGTATCGTGAATGACCATTGGCCGTAATAGCAGCAGTAGCAGGCTAAGTTGGGTGGGAGCCCTAGGAATGTCACCTGGGTCTCAAGAGAGCAGGAGCCCGAACATTTTGGTACCTGGTAAATATTAACCATAAGCATACAATGACGACATTTCAAATAGATAAACCAGTTAATTGTTACCACCACCACACATACCACAGAAATTTGTTTGCTCTTTCGACACAATGAGTTTGTTTTGAAAAATACATTGAGAAATATAGCAGAACATGGAGCAGAAATTTATATATTCTCCTCTACTGGGTATTTCCTGTGGGATAAAACGAGATATATGACACAAGCTCTAGTAAGTAAATGATTGTTTGATAAATTGGTAGACTAAAACAGAAAAATGCATAGAATAAAATCAACAAACGTTCAATACACAAATAAATGATTCATTGTTCATGCATCATTTGACAAATTCATCTCAGCTCTGAAACCAAAAAAATTGTCTTCAGAAAGCTTACAGATTCTGAAACAAAGAACAGAATGTATAAAAGCCAAACCATAAATAACATCAGTAATATTCATCAAAAGAATGGAAATCGAAACTTTCTTTAGCCAACTATAAGCTGCAAGGGGAGTTCAGAGAAGTGTTAGATAAGTTCAAATGCCACAGAGCTGGTTAACTGTTTAAGAGTTCAAAGTAACCGTGACAGCTGGGAAGCAGAAGAACAATTTGAGGATGCGTGCACTAATAGTCTTCTACAGAGATGATTTTGATACTAAGTCTGGAAATAGAATACCTTACGTTAGATCTAGAGGCATAGAATTATATGCAAAATTGCTAATAATGATCTCTTTTATCCTTGCACAATTACTTTTCCAACCGATGCATTCTGCTAGCAAATTTTGTCATTCGGTAGCACACATTACTAAGTTCATGAATACTTAGAACTGTCGCTGCCATAATGGAATGAGACTAATGAAAATACAGCACAAAAGCCAAAAAAAAATCAAATAATATATAAATAAAAAAATAATTAGTCAATGTGAAAATTTATATATTACGCAGATGATATTACAAACGTCATCACGTGTTTAATTATAGATTGTTATACAACTTTATTTATATATGATTAATTATCATAATTACCTATACACACATAAATCATAAATTTATCTATGTGTGTGTGTTTTTTTGCGTGTGTATGTGTATGTATATATATATACATACATACATACTTATATATTAAATATATTTTTGCGTGTACATGTATGTGTGTTCATACATACACACATATATACATACACATACACA
>NC_068992.1:5789091-5789754 GCF_001194135.2 Octopus bimaculoides
TATATATATAATATCTAAATTACACAACCAATACGAATTTAATCATTTCTCGCACGCTTATGTGTTTATGTATCTCTGTGCGAGCGTTAGTCTGATTATCAGTATGCACATGTCTTGCTATGTGCCTCTAGACATGGAAACATAGTATATGATAAATGATAAAATAAAATACATTACTATAATAAATGTTTACCATATAGATAAAATATATAAGAAACTATGAGGAAAATTCACACACCACAATATGTCTTTGATCAACATAGTTTCCATAGAGAATTATTGAGTTGTTATTTGAGTGCCATCACATTGTTTAAATAGCTAGTTTGTTGCTGAAATAAATTGTGAATGAAACTGACACAAGAGAGTCAAAGAAGAGTTTATAACTTTGCTGTTAGGTTTTGAGTCAATGGATTGTATATTGCTTGTTCCTTTGCCATATTCGTTTCCTCAATGAATTTTCAATGCCCGTATAGCTGAAGAGATGTTGGCATGGGTTCCCACCCCGGCATCCGAAAATCGGAGTTTTATCAGAGCGACTGAACAAGTGTCACATATTTTTACAGGTAAATTCCTCTATTTACATAATACCGAGTTCTCTTTCTTTCTTTTGTTGTCCTTTCTATCAACAACTATATATATATATATATTATATATATATATATA
>NC_068992.1:5789891-5795245 GCF_001194135.2 Octopus bimaculoides
TATATATACATGTGTGTGTGTGTGTGTGTGTGGATAGATGGATGGAGGAATGTATATATGTAGGTATATACGTAAATATATAACGACGCTACTGTTAACTAAATTCCATGTCAATAAATATTTTTAAAAAAATATATTCCCAGTGGAAACACTGGAAGTTATTTAAGAAATAATCAGACAACCAGAAAGGCGGCATGTAGTATAAATAAATATCTCACTTGAATATTCAAGTTTCAGAGTTTAATTTGGTTTCGACTATGACCTTTAGACATTTAATTATCAATCATGTAACCTAGTTAGGTTTTCGGAATTCTTATATACACTTGTTAATAAATGATATTATTTATTAAACTCATCATGTCTAAATGCAACTGAATGCCGCAGGCAATTATGTTTTCCTGTTCATCAGCATATTCCGCCTACATTGTACGATATTAATTCGTCTCAAATTTAGGTTATGAGCTACAAATTTCGGAATTTTAATAACGAGGGCCTTTTTCATTATTGTCAATATTAATATTAAATGATACAATATCTATGATTAATTAGGAGCAGTGCTGGTTTCAAGCTCGTGCATGGAAACCAAAGAATCCTTATATTAATTTCAGTTGCGGATTAATGTTATAATTTGGGGGAGAAAACTTAATAAATTCGTCTCCGATTTTCATTGATACTTATTTTATCTATGCTACATGGCTAAATGAAAAGTTAATCTCATGGAATGTCAAATTTTACATGTAAAATAGAAAATGTTAAGGCAAAAAAAATCAAAATAAGAATAATACTAAAACAATCACCTGAACGGATGAAGGGAATTTAAATGTATGGTTTAAAAAACAATTCATTGGGTTTGCCAGGAAATATATATTCCAATATCACAAATATTTGTTTTACAAATGGTACTAATTATTAAAAAAATTAAAGTTTACTTTATCGTTTATTCTGTTCTATCCCTGTGGGATGAAGTTACAATGATAGACAGAAAACACCACTGGGAAATACGAAAACTAAAAGAAGCAGCATATATGCTAGGATACAATAACCTCCTAAGCAGACCGAGTACAGATATGAATAGCATATAGGAACCGGTATTAAGGAAGGATAGGACAATATTAGATTTATAAACCCTAAAATTCACTCCATAATTACCCACGGGCATATGGCGTAGTGGTTAAGCGCGTAGTAACCTGAATAATAATAATAATAATAATAATAATAATAATAATAATAATAATAATAATAATAGTAATAATAATAATAATAATAATAATATCATCGAGAAATACCTTAGGAATGAGAACCCAGCTTCGAAGTTTCCCCAACACACATGATGAAGGCTGGAGGGTATATCAGCCGAAACGTTGTGTTAACAACAAAAATGATGACAACAAATGTCCGTCAAATGTAAAAAATGTAAATAAAGTTCTATTCTCTCCAGATGTCAAATAGGATTCAGTGTTTACGTGTTTCAATTAATTTTGAAATTAGAATGATTTCTTTTACAATAATTAATGGTTTCTTTATTAATATTTTGAGAAGAATATAACTTCCCCGCAAAATATTCTTATATGAATTGTAATCCCTTTCAAATTCGATGTTCTGTAACACAACAACTGTCATGGGTCCATACAGGTAGTTATCAAAAGTGCTAACTCATACAACAATAGTCGACTTTCATTTAAAATAAAAAACATCAATACCTGAAATCCACAAATATAGATATCGAAAAACTCAATACGTTTGCCAAGTTCCAAATCTTCAATATACAAGACATGAAATATGCATGAGTATTTATGCGTTTATGTTTGCCAAATGTCCTTTATTGAAAATAGCAAACCGTTATACACAAAGATTTGGCACACATAAAAACAATGGCAACCTTATTTTTAGGATATATTGTAAGTATATACATTTTCCTTTTATTTTGTTATTTATTGCATTTCTCTCTTCTGATCAACAAAGCTAAATGAAGATATAAAATAACAAAATGCAGCAAATTGTGTCTGCATTATGTTAATACATGAAACTAAACTGCAAGTTATACATACACTTATACTAGAAAAAACTTATAACCATCTTGACTAACTGACATAGCTTTTCTACGTGACTGGTTACCTAGAACGAACTAATAGCCAAATTTAATTCAGATCACGCCTTCATTTTACAAAACTTGTGGACACAGAGGAGAATATTACTGCCATATACAAAAAAATATATGGGATATTTTCAATTTTTCTGTATGTTAAAGTTCACATGTCTGTTGAATCAGATCCAACATTTGGTTACATAATAAAAGGCAATATCAGATTTTATGTCATGTTATTTCTCTCTCTCTCTCTCTCTCTCTCTCTCTCTCTCTCTCTCTCTCTCTCTCTCTCTCTCTCTCTCTCTCTCTCTCTCTCTATTTAGTTATATATTTTGTTCTCTCCCTCTCTCACAGCAGTAGTTAAAACCTTCTGATGTTTTCGAAGCATCAATGTTGTTTATTCAGTGACAGAAACGGAACGAGTGTAGGAACAAAATACAAAGAGTGATACATTTTTTTCTCTTCTGATTGTGTGAAAATTTTATTATATTTACTCGTAAGACTCAGAAAATGAAACAATTTAAAGAGAAAATTTTCCCATGTAGCAGATAGATGCCATTGTGTCCGTTGCAAGCATTCGGGCCATGTTACAGTTTGAAGATAACTTACCTACTTTCACACAACAAACAGAGAGGCCTTGAAATAATAAACATCGCAGTTACTGCCCTGTTACAGTGGTATAAATTTCTAATATTTCTATTACCCTTAGATATTATTAAGTATGTAGATAGATAGATAGATAGATAGATAGATAGATAGATAGATAGATAGATAGATAGATAGATAGATAGGGTCGAATTCCTGTGACTTAACAAAAACTATAAACTATCCCTTTTACACTGCCAAGTCAATAGTCAGAATTCAGCAAAACACATTTCGTTGATTTTGCCTCTATTCGTTAAATATTTTAATTATTTATTTCGCGATAATTGCTATTTAATATTAACTTAATGATATATCACTATGTCCACCCATCTCTATCTCACACTTCTTCCTGTTTCATAGCTCATACATACACAAATGCATATGCGCTAGTAGTTGTTGTAATTGCGAGGGTTCCAAACTGTAAATGAAACAATGTAATGCAAGTCTAAAATTAATGATTTAATGAGCCGTAGTGGAAAGAAGAGACATATGAGTAAATAGGATATTTAATTTACTAATTGAAACTCCGCAAAGTGTTAGCTATATAACCACAAGTCAGCATTTATTTGTAGTAAATAGAAAGAGAATAAATACAAATTAGAATCAGTAGATATTTAACGAAACGGTGTTTTAACCACCTCAACAGAAAAGGATTATTTTGACAAGTTCAGCGCTTTTAATCGTTTCTATGAAGAAGCGATTAAAAGCGCTGAAAATGTCAAAAGCTCTAAAATGCAAATAAAATAGTTAAACTTTGCTGTATGCACTTACACGACAAGAAATAAAATGGCATGTTCTAATTTACTGAGACATGTGAGATGTGCAGTAGGAAAAATTCTAATTTATAAAAGCACGTACCATTGTATTTTCGATGACGATTTTCTGCATAGATTTATGAACGCCAATCTTGGATATATCATGAAGCCAAAGTTTCTTTTTTCAGGCTGTTGTACCAAAGCTGATTAAGCCTCGTCCGCTATCCAAAAATGTTCCCTTTTATTATTATTTTTACTCGGCGCTTTTCTTTTTTATATTTAAAGCTAACTTACAGGAAGCGATTTTAGTAAACACAACTATAATATTACTTTTGGCACTTATTAACTTGGATTATGCGCAGAAGAAATATTAGTAGAAAACTTCCAGCTTCAAAGATAACAGCTGTCAACTGAAAGCTTATTAAGCTTTCAAAGCTGACAAGTTCAATAGAGTAATAGATAGGAGGAGAGGAAGAAGAAATAGTTTTCTGATGACCTCGACTTATGTTTGTAAACCTATATTTAAATCATGACTTGAATACTAATATATTGATTGGATAACAGTTAAATCAATAGGAGAATATATCAAAATGTAAGTAGGTGAAAACAAAATAGCAACAACAAACAAAAAATATATAACATAAATCTTAACAAAAATGAAATTGATAGAAGTATGGAAAATGGTTATGTATGTTGAAGTAAAAGATAAAAAATAGCAAACATATTTCCTGAAACGAATATTAAAACACTCGAACTAAAAGTGTGCGATGAACAAAAAGTTCCTTTGTAATTAAAACATGAAGACAACTTAAAAACAATTTAGAGTAAAATGGAAATAACAGGATGGCCAAAATATAAAACAAAACAATAGTAACACCATGATCGGGCATTCACATCAAGAACAACAATATATATATATACTCCGATAACAATAAAACTATTCTACTAAATATTTATTCATTGACTAAGTCGCTTTGTCTTTGGTGACCAATTTTTGGTGCAATGACCTGTTACTTCTTTGATCTTTTGATGACCAAAAATTGGAGAGCCGAAATATCATTATTAAAGAACCATTGATTCTTTACACAGACAGTAGGATAAATGTGTTATTTTTTATATTTCTTAGTCTTGTTTTTTAGGTGACGGAGGTGAATATTATTTTATTTTTTATTTCAGATTTTTTTTATTTCCTTTTCTTTAACAGAGATGAATTTTTCGGCGTCACACAAGGACTAATTATAACAAAATCGATATGCAATAAAATAACTATTGTGTGCACTCACACACAGATTACTCGACAAGCACACACACATACACACGCACTGACGCAGACACACGCGCAGACAGACACAAACACGTGCTCACACAAACATAGGTAAAAACAGATAAATGCAAATATATACGTGTATTTATATATACGCCAGTGTACTGTTTAGTGCCCGTTCAAACTTTATTGTAGATATAGTACCGTAGGGGCGTACACCGTAGGAGCGTACACCGTAGTACGTAAATATGAAAATCCCAATATAACTACAATGTCTTGGATGAAATTATCTCTCTATACATGTTTATGTATGTGTGTATGTGTACATATATATATAATTCTATATATGTGCGTATGTGTGTGTGTGTGCACGTTTATATATGTGTGTATATATATATACATCTGAACCACACAGACACACACACGCACACACACAAAGACACACACAAACATATGTGCTTGTGTTTATATAGGAATACTTAAGCTCGGTTATCAGTTGTCCTTTTGAATTTTTTTCAGTACAATACACTCGATGCTAGGTTTACAATACATGTGCGTATATATGCATATACTCACATATTTATATATATATATATATATATAT
>NC_068992.1:5795662-5796360 GCF_001194135.2 Octopus bimaculoides
GGAGAAAAGTAACACAAAGGACGACCTTCATGAATTGTCGGCTGTCTATCTGCTGATTTCGAGCATTCAACGACAATATGAGTATTCGAAGATATATATATATATATATATATATATAAACAACGCTTTAATCATACACACAAAATCAAAAGAATATTAATATAAACAAACTGATATTGTTGCTTTTATAAGCATTGAAATCGAAATGTATATTTTACGATACAAATAATGTGATAAACTTTAATTTTAAACGTAACGCAAGCAATAAGAAGAATCCAACCACAAACGTTGGTCTGCTCGAAAGAAGCAATATTTGTTGTCCTCCCTCCATATTGGAATTTTATTAATAAAGATGATGATGGGGATGACGATGCTGAAGATGATGACGACGGCGACCACGATGACAAAGATGATGATAATATTAATGATGAAAATTAGGAGAATAGGTCTAAGTTTACTTTTGACTGGTCTTAAGAAACATATCTTAGGTATTAACAAAATCAAATGGACACACCCAAGGAAATATATACGTATGTACTTATGATTGTATACACACACACACATCTACAAACACATACATTATATATAAACAGAGAGATGAATACATAAATAAATATATATATACATACATATATACATACATACATATACATATATACATATATACATATATACATATATATATATATATATATATA
>NC_068992.1:5796644-5801474 GCF_001194135.2 Octopus bimaculoides
ATATATATATATATATATATATATATGTGTGTGTGTGTGTGTGTGTGTGTATGTGTGTGTGTGTGTGTATGTGTGTGTGTGTGTGTGTATGTGTGTGTGCATCTGTGTATGTTTGCAAATGTGTATTTATTTGCATTGTGTATATTCATTGGTTCGAACTGTAAATGTCTAGATTATATAGCGAAAATAAAGAATCTAATGTAAGAGATAGTTATTTTTTCTCCTCTTCTTTCTAAACAGATATTTATTAAAAAAAGAAGAAAAATGATGATAAGAAAAGGTCAAATGTGCCAAGAGAAAAGTTGCTCGCTGTAAACATTAATCAAAGAAAAGCTTTAGTATAAGACTGGCGGTTAGCCACAGTTTATCAGAGAATGTTTGGACAAAAGAAAGACTTACAGACCCCTGCTTCTAAAACTGATTAACTTATAGAGTTATATTAAAGGCGAGAGATGAATGCGTTGTGTGACGTAGAGTGGTGTGGTATCGTTGAATTGTTCTGTCGGATGCCAATGGAAGGAAGGTGTATTGCAGTTAAAATAGGAAATTAATTCTATCACTGACACTACACAGAGTATTACAATCATTTTACAGGTATCTGACATTGCCTTTAGTTCCACCAAAAACATTTATCATGTCTAAAAATTAATTCTATAGTCATTGCATCATCTCAGCAGTAATGCATCACTGCTGCATTACTACTGTGTTACTACTGCCGCTACAGCAGCGTCTGTAGCTGAGACTGACATCACAACATCCTGTGTGTGTTCGTAATGATATATTAATAACAATGTAATAACTTATATTTATATTGATATTAATACCAATGTGTTCATATATGTTATGACTTTCGTGACTCTGCTGCTATTATTGCTACTTTAGTTGCTGCTAGTGCCACCATTTCATCCGATAACTTTCTACTGCTGTTACCACTCTTGAAACTCCTTCTACTGCTGTTGCTATATAAAGGAGAGTTTATGATCCCTAGTATGGATCTGCGTGGCAACCAGTCCTCTGTGTCATAGCAATAAAAATCGCCATCTGATCACACGTCTACTGCTAAAAAATACAAAAAATAAAGCCGCGTCGTTACATAGCGTGTTACATATATCTCGTATGAGAAATAGATTGAACGATAACTGTTGCTGGGCCTTTCATCTCAGGACGATCCCGTCTGTCTCCGTCGATACCGATTTTAACCATTAGCAACAATTCCAAAACGACATCATCAAATGTCAGTTACAGAAAATGAAATGCCAGATATCACGAGTATTATGAATAATTTTTCTTAACCATTAAGCAGCCGCTGACGCTTCTGCAGTTGCTGATGTTTGCCCTATAATAAATATCATTACTATACCAAGCTAATATACCCCTGTGATCGGAAGCATTTTAGGTAAGATTGATATCTGTCTTATCATGTACTCCGAAGGCGGTAATCCTGTACATCTTGAGACCGCTGGAAAAAAGTATGTCCTTTATTTGTTCTGACACTTTATTTCTAAGTTGAAATCATTCAAATGACACGGAGGAGAACTGGCTTTGAAGCATTCTGTCTTTTTCTGAATTGCCCCTTTATATAACAGTATTATTTATTCTCATGCTGATTTAGTCTGAGAATAATCCGTTGTCTCGTTAAATTTTTCCTGTATAATTTCCGCTGATTGAACAGCTGAATACATAACCCCTAGACCAGCGGTTCTCAACCGCGAATTCCAGACACACAATTTTATTAATCCTCCAAACACTTTACCATAACTCATTTCTCTGCATCAAAACGGCTGCCATCCTGTGATGACTAATTGGCGTAACTGCATAACACTTATAACAAATATATATATATATATATATATATATATATATATATATATATATATTCATTTCTATTAAAATATTGTCATCATACACACACATGTGCCACTTCTTTTCCAGCTCCAGAATCAAAATGCCAAATTTATAAATAGCATGTTAAAAACCTCTAAAATATTCTAAAATTTCGACAGTACAACATCGTCACTATCGCAAACAGTATATCTCCTGTTGTTGCATTATTGTCACTGGCTCAATGTCGCTGCCACCCCTACGATGCCAATGAAAAATATTCCAAACTACCCACATTTACATGGAATTACAAACATACGAACGCTGTCAACACACTCACCATAGTATCCGAAACACTGCCTTTTATGTCCTCACAAAACAGCGGGGCCCCACAAGGTAGAGACACTACATCATCAGAACCAATATGACCGACTCCAATACCATTACAATCACCATCACTACCTCCTTACTGGTATCTCCACCGAAGCAACTCTACCAACGCCAGCGTGAATATCACCAGACCCATCACCGCCACCACCATGCCACTTCAACCTTTACGTGTGTCATTGCAACTCACAATATTTTATCTAATATTCTTCACAAATTACTTGGCAATATGTCTTGCCATTTCGTCCATACAGTCGATACAGCGTCCATTGAAATTTGTATGTATTTAACTACAGTGTCAATACCACAGTGTGTATGTGCGTATGAAAATATATACGAACAGCTGTATACATGTATGAAAATGTGTGTGTGCGTATGTGTGCGTGTGTGTGCGTATGTGCCTGTTTGTGTGTGTGTGTGCGTATGTGTGCGTGTGTGTGCGTATGTGCCTGTTTGTGTGTGTGTGTGTGTGTCCTCTTGCCTGCATATAGTTGTATATGAGTGTATAAATACCAACGTAACTATCAGCATGACGGATGCAATTGCTTGTTTCAACATTTGCTTTTGTGTTTCCATCACGTGTATATATGGCTTTGTAAATTTTTATGTGCATTTTTGTATAGAGATGCGTCTCTGCTTTCGCACTTGTCCGTGTGTCTGTATGTAGCTTTCTATATGCATCTGTGTAAGTTGTTAATATGAATAAATATGTTACTGTCTATGAGTTGTGTGTGTGAATATACGTAGCTCTGTGTTCGAGTCAGTATGCCGCTCGTGTATATATGCCATCTTTATTAGTCTACTTTCAACACCTGGTCTACTATTCAAAACGTTTGTATTATACCACATTTTTTCTTTTTTCTTTCATTGTTGACACTGTAAAACAAAAATATAGACATTTAGTAACAGTGTTTAGACACATAATATAATAGCTCAAGTCTCTTCAGAGTAACTTCCATTCCTAACGGGCAGGGGATAAAATAATGTTGTTTTGTTTAAAACGGTCATAGCAAAGATATATTAACTTCCTTTATAAAATACTGTAATGGAAATTTCCTTCCTGAAACATGAATGTGAGGAAGACAAATATTTTGTAAGGATATAGACAAGGCCATTATTTAAGGTATTGAAATAGAGACAAATAGGTATAACATATATTACTACCAGCGGAGTTTAAGGTTATGTACAATGAAGTGTATAAAAAGAGAGGTTCAAAACTTTATTACTTCAAAAGAATCCATCTACCGCAAGACATATATAAGGTATTCCTGAAACCATTTTTTTATGTCGTTGAGATATAAAACTTTTGTCAAAATGATATATTCTTCTCAACAACTGAGAGAAGAGTGTCACTTATTTTCTTTTCTCGCCCCAGTGAAGGATGGAAGTCCTAGAAAATGGAACTTTAAACAGTTTGCGATGATATTTTTCATGGACGAATCATTCTGAATGTAATTTCGTATCTTCAGTTCATTAGTGCAATATTGGTCTACTTCGGTTCCTGATATTATTTTCAGGTGTAAATTAGTATGTAACTTTTTAAATAATACAGGCCGTTAATATTGACCCCGTTGTTTTTTTACCTCTGTCTTCTGTAACTTCTACGCAAAAAGAAATTCTTCCTGAGAATTACGCAACTGGTACATTTTTTTTTCAAAATGCAAGGATTTAACTCAACTGATGATAATGATTGATTCGTCAGTTGTTTAGTACAACCAAGGTTTACATCTTCCATGCATCGCAAGTCGATCCTGTGACCCCTAAAATCTTTTCGGACAACTGATCTTCAATATGATCCGATTTACCCACTTTTCTATAGGTAGTTTACGGATCTGTTTCCCTGTATTTTATTGATTAGCTTACAATGTGCAGCAGTGAATTGTAATAGTAATTGGTACATATCTTCAACGAAGAGGACATAGATATCGAATATCATATGAGCTAAACATGGAAATATCTGAATTTACTAAATATGTACAATGGTTTTCTGCCTTCCTCGTTCATTTTCTCTGTTGAATAAAAGGTTATATTCTGATAACTACTTTGAACCAACACTTCCTTAGCACAGAAATAGTAACAGAATTTTCATCTAATGCTGGTCTAGATTAATTCAATGGCGACACGGTTTGCCACCGAGAACGATGTGTGGTCAACCAACAGAATATAAATCAGCACCTGACGCAAACAATATTACAATATCAAACGCCAATGATAATGATTTACCAGAATTTAACCCAGAATTAAACCCAGAATTAAACCCAATAACATATTTCGATAAAGTAGTGGTGTACGACGGTCGAGTTACCCATCAAGAAACACCTGGCACCCAAGCACATCAGAGCTGCTCAGTTAGATTTTTCTTGTTGGAATCGTAAATATGAAAGTGAAAACGTGTATTAGATGATGTTTATAGTACTTTTGCTTGAACAGAGATGTACTACTTCAAAGAAATGTAACTTAAGCGTGGCTGTGTGGTAAATAGCTTGCTTACCATCCACATGGTTCAGGGTTCAGTCCCACTGCGTGGCACCTTGAGCAAGTGTCTTCTACTAAAGCCTGGGGCCGACCAAAGCCTTGTGAGTGGATTTCGTAGACGGAAACTGAAAGAAGACTGTCGTATAT
>NC_068992.1:5801561-5813708 GCF_001194135.2 Octopus bimaculoides
ATGTGTGTGTGTGTGTGTGTGTGTGTGTGTGGGTGTGTGTGTGTGTGTGTGTGTGTATGTATGTATGTATGTGTGTATGTATGTATGTATGTATGTATGTATGCTTGTATATGTTTGTGTGTCTGCATTTGTTCCCCCACCATCGCTTGACAACCGATGCTGGTGTGTTTACGTCCCCTTAACTTAGCGATTTGGCAAAAGAGACCGATAGAATAAGTACTAGGCTTACAAAGAATAAGCGTATTGTCGATTTTCTCGACTAAAAACGGTGCTCTAGCATGGCCGCAGTCAAAATGACTCAAACCAATGACAGAATATATGAATATATAGAATGTCTCATGCAAGATAATTTCGAAAATAATCGTATATAGGGAAACCACCAGCCCGAAATTCAAATTCCGGGGTGTTGCTACTTCCAATATTGAAACTTTAACTATATGGTCCAATTCCATCCGCTTCATTTAACTACAGCACAGAACAGCCACACTGTGATGTTTCGGACGTAGATGCTAACTTGTTGGTAGTCTGCATCCTGGTTTTATCAAGGTGGTCACTGGACATTAATGTATCAATTACAGCGCATTGTTGTTTTCATATAATATATTATACGCGGATATTTGTGCAGTATTTGTATGCCAGATGTAATTATATTTTATAGACGATCAGAAACTATTGAAATCCAAAATTAACACTGAAAAAGAGTCCAGTTCTCTCAGAATATATTCACGTTCTCCAACATTATGTATGTAGATGTACATAAATGAAAGCAATTTCTATTAATCTGTGTTATTAGTTGTTCAGAATATGAATTCTGCAAAAAAGAAAAAGAAACACCGTTTCCAAACTGCGTTTTCAAAATATTCACCGAAAACTCATTAAACCACTAAGTATTAGTTTTCTTGTTAATGCAAGTGTAATGGAGTCTGAAGTTATGAATTGGGCACAGATCGGAAATAATATCTGTTTATTTTATACAAAACCTGCATGACATGAGAGTGTAATGAGATAGAGTAGACACATGAGAAAAAGTTCTGAATGAATAGAATTAAAAAAATGGATAAAATATGATGATGTGTTTGTTATTGGTGTTATCGCCTTTAATGATAATATTGATTTTTTTAGTGGTGGCCGTGGCAGTAACGTTTTGTTGTCTGCTGCAACCAAAAGGGACCATCATCCAAGCATCTAGTTGATATTTGCTATGCTATTAGTTGCAAATGTATACGATAAAGCGGCAAATTCACTTGATGATAACTTCAAAGATTGTGTAAAAATTGAAAGGAAAACAAATATATTAAACGTAAAAACCTTATCATGAAGACATGTATTAGTATAGTGTATTTAATCTAAATAAATCACCGGGGAACGGGTCACTCAAAAGTGAGATTGAAGAATAAATGGAACTACTAACAGAACTGAAAATCGGAAAATCTTTCTCAAAGACATCATCACTAGCGATGCATTTGTTATTATTCCAAGGAGAGAGAGAGATGATGTGAAACTAGTCATCTACTTATAAATTAATACCACTACTCTCGTCTATAGTCGTCTTTCATTGGATACGTTTTATACCACTTTTTCATTCAAAACATCTCTGCATTGGAAAGAGAAAATCAATAATTTGGAAGCAAATACAAAATATGCTTTTCTTTTAGTTTTTATCAGTTTAACATTAAATTTCTATATATAATTTAAATATCTTCTGGGATCCAACAGCATATAAAATCAGGTTTGCCTCAATACGTAATGTTTATTTATGAAAGAATAATCGAGAATTTTATCGAACATTTCTTTCTATGTAAGATTTCCTGTCTAGGTGTGGCAATTCACAATATCAAACATCTTTTTTTCTTTTCTTAAACACATACCATTTTAAACTGCTTAAAACCAACTGAGGAAACAACAAATCTAAGAAAATTAGTGAAGTGTTAAAGAACACCTCAAGGTAAATTTTCTGATTCTTGTAGCTTATTGTTTGCTCGTTTTCTTTCTATTTTGTACCAAAATTTCCTTTGCATCAGTTACGGCACCACGTCAAAAATGCGACACGTGACTTTAAAATATTCCTCTTCGGTTTCTCAAATGCAATGAAGCAGAATCTTCCCGTCTTCCTTTCTTTAAACATTCTCCCTGTTGCACTCTTGGACCAAACGATAACGGCAAAATTTACACATGCGCATACTGCCACAAATGCATACACATAGAAGCACAGACAGGATTTTGTGTAAGCAAAAATCCACCATAGTCAATGAGGGATCGTATAAACGCAATGAGTAGATTCAATCGTGGAGATATCTTTCGTGGGAGGGAGGAACAGCCTGAGATTTTCGTGCAAAACAACAAATTTCCAATGCAGACACGACCGATGCAATATACTACCGATGCCATCAGATTGCCTGTGACATAGGCAATTCTGACAAACACATTGATTTGTGGTAAATCTAAGGAAGGTAAATTTTGCCATAACCTGTATATGCATGCATGTATGTATGTATGTATGTATTCATACATCTGATTATAAATGAGCGTATGTGTGAGTGTGAGTGTTTGTTTGTTATAATATAATATTCATATAAATTATTTAAATTACAGATTTTAAATACATTACAGTGAAAATTTCACTGCTTTATTCACAATATAGACAGTAGAGTAGAACGCCTTGAATAATTCAATGCTTTGGTGAACACTGAGAAGACAATATCCAACCTCATCATTCTGCTTCCAAAACGAATTCATATCTATTGGTATTTAAGCCAAATATAAGGACGAACTAACCATTATGACGCACTTATTTGTATCCTAATTCCCTCAATGGCTGCATAATTAGATAATTATGAAGTCTCTATATGCAAGAGGACATGTTAAAAAGCTAATGTAAATTTCAGTTAGAAATCTACAGATTTTAATTCTTCGCTGTAAGTCTAAACTTCCACGTAGAATATAAAAAGTGCATTTGCACTAATGTTAGTGATCTTCATGGGGTCATCGATATACAAGAAATGACTTACATATTGGTATTCATATGGAGATTATTTACCGTAAGTGAAGATATAATCAACTTAGCACTTACTATGAATTAGACGTGATACTTCGGTTCTAATGTAATAGAGTTAATATCTGAGTAAGACTCACACAAACAGATAGAAACATAACTATACATACATATTGACATGCGTATAAATATGAAAAATGTGTACTTATAACATGTAACACACATATATTATATACGTATATATATATATATGTGTGTGTGTGTGTGTGTGTGTGTATGTGTGTGTGTGTATGAGCCAAAACTAGACGCACACATACTTACACATGCACATATATGGATATGAACATGTTTCCCTCCCTCTCTAGAGCGCATTTATAAATACACACACACACACACACACATACACACAGACACACACACACACACACACATATATATATATATATATATATATATATATACATATATAGTAGTCAGAAGGTACGCGCATCATTTCTACCTTTCCAGGTATAACAAAAATTATCTATCGCGAGATAACGTCAATGTGAATACTCTCGCAACTTGTATGCGCATGACGTGATACGAGGCGTCAGTTTATAGAAAATGACGTGACGTGATTGCGCTCAGAGATGATAAATTGTACATATCAATTATTCTCATTATGATTATTATTATTATTTATTACTAAGATGACGGGTCATGTCGACATGACCTGAGTTTAGCTGAAAGGTACACGTTTTATAGAATACCGAATTACAAGGTAATTCAATGAATAGTGAATTCACTTGAAGAAATTACTGGACGCTCATTTTATAAAATCGCACACACAAGCTGTCAGGAACAGCCACTCGTAGATGTAAACGCTTAGTTTTGGCGTGTTCTTACAACACGGCCTGTTGTGTCGGTTTTGTTATTCTCAGTGCTGACATGAAAACATTGGAAGCTTCTATTATATAACCAACGAACATCGGTATGTTTAGACAGAAACTGTGACATGGAGGTGTGATAATAAATTTACCTTTTATTTCTGATGTTCAGCAAAATATAAACATGATATATTTTAGAAGGTAGTCGATAATATTATCAGAGATATAATTTACATGCCATTCAACAAATTTTACTAAAATTTACGAAGAAACAAATCGTGGTGTGTCAAACGAAACGCCTCTCTCGCATTTCTTCTGGAAACGCTTTTCTGAAGAATAAATGATAATATAATCGTAATATGCTACATGAAGCAGGTATTTGTAGACGATCTTGTTAAAACTCTATAAGTTTCACAAATGATATGAAAGGAAAATTCATGGGTACCTTGTTTTACTCGAGTGACGTAAGTTCCTTCGAACCACTTTTCATATTCTCCTTTATATCTCGTTTACCATGCATAGTAAATATTGCAGGATTATATATATAAAATGCAGAAGAAAGTGCCGTTTCATTATTTGTGTTACAATTTTTTTTCAGAACAATAAACAGTGGTAATTTCAAATATCAGCCAATAAAAATTCCATTTGAGATGAAAACTTGTATGTAAAATATTCAATATTGAAAGCAGGTTTGAAACTTTAATAATTGCTTTCCATTAGTAAAAGTTATATAATCCAAACTAATTGCTAGGTAGCTTTACAAAGTATGAATAACCATATGCATTTAGGTATAAATATGTAAGCATAATAGATATATACATATATACACACAGACACACAGGCACTAATATATCTGTATGTATTATGCATGTATGCATATACATATGTGTGTGTTTGTGTATGTTTGTGTGTCTATTGTGATTCATAGTAAATAATTTTCACGTAATTTCACTTTTAATAATTCAAAAAATAAATAAAAGTTTCATATTTATAAGTAGGACACAGGCTGAAATAATGGTGTGAAACGCATATGTAATGTGACAAGAAAGTATATGGCATTTCAAGCGGCCACGAGAACGTTTACGTTATTCGATATCCGAATCTTTTTTCGGCTTCTTAGTGCCTCAGTTGATACCGTACCACGGTTTAACTCCAATCGTCTCACACACAAGTTATCCAAACGGACAAAATTCTAAGTTTAACAATGAACCAATCTCAAAATATATCTAATATAATAAGGATAATTTTTGTAAGTTTTCTTAGCATATATTAAATATGTTAATATATTAATAGCAAGATAAGTAAATACCGGAACGTAGAACTATTATGTTTATTTTATTCGTTCTTAATCTTCAGACATCATCATAAGTTCAAACACAAAATTGAATTTTCTTAGACTATGGTAATTCTACACATCATTAAGCTCTAGTTAACATGACCTATCATTTACTATGCAGTCTCGTCATGTTCTCTTTTAAGACGTTACCGATCTGAACTTAACTATCATATACTTCATCGCATAGGCAGAAAATTTGAAAGTTTGAGGGAAGGGGCCTTGTTGACTGCAATGACCTCAGTGTTCATTGGCACCCGAAAGAGTAAAAGTCAAACGCATCGCGTGTTTTATGCTCAGTTACTTAGTCGAACGGAATATGCATTTTGTCCGGCGTGCAAACTCTACTACCATCCTCTTTACCTTAATCAGGTGATTGTTATATCAGTAAGGAGAATTATTTAAAACTCTCTAGGCTTCGTAGTATTATAGTGGCATCTAGTTGGTGAGGGGGTCAGTCATTTGTATAATATAAATGTAGTTTTTCAATCTATGAATGTTAAAAACTGTATAATGATGATATGGACTATATATTTCATAAATCACAATTATTGCCTTATATACCTGATACACCGTATTCAGTGTAGTTTTTACAATATTTCACACATGTGGTTTCCCAAATGAGTAAGTGTCAACTAAGTATCTTCGATACATCAATCCAGATGTTATCGGTTTGTGTTGTTACATTATTTCGCTTTTATAATAAGGTACCTTTGAAATTGTAACCATAACTTATCCGTCAACGAAGTACGGAGATCACTCATCATGTTTTAAGTTTAAAAGTAATTGAAAATTAAGATAATCAGCTACATAAAACAGTAATCATTTCTACAGATATCTAGAAGTGGGTGCCTCTATGCAGTTGTTCAGTGTAGTAGACGTATCAGCTCTTTTGGCTTTAATGCATACGATATTGTCTTCAATACAGCTGGAAAACATGTCGATAATTCAGATATATATTGATCACAAGTAAAACACTATCAGTTTAAAAAGTGAAAGCCTTTCGTCATAGTTTTGCTTAAATAAAACTATCACGTGACCAAACAACAGTCCAACTACAGTAACACTAATACCGTACGCCAAAGTCTACAGGAAGCTACTAATTGGGAGTTAAACCTACAAGAAATATCAGGCAAATCTTCGAGTGACTTAAATTAAACTGTTCTGTATAAATATAAGAAATATTACGTATTGTATCCTTAAATATATTACATGTATCATATCCCACCCAGTTGCATAGATCTTAAATCTGTTTGGGAATAGTTCTACTGTATAAAAGTTGTGTCGGTAATAAACAGAAACGTAACATATTCAATCATTATGCCTCTCGCTAGTAGAGATTAAAAATAATTAATGCTAATACAGTTCTATGCATGATGATCAATCAGAATTATGTTCCCACACAACTATAATCGCTTCGTGTTACAGAGTATTCAAAACATATGAAGATTCATTACAAATGAAAATTCGTCTTCAGCTTCCACTCAAACGTGTCCGTTACAGCATCGGCCAAAAAACATTGCGCATTTACTGCCGAACCTTGCGTTCACAGTGTTCAAATTGCGGTGAGATCAGGTTTGTCTTTCCTCCATCATAAGACGATAGATTAAGGTACATTTCAAGAGTGAGAAAATGTAGAAAAGCTTAAAACTTAAAACAGGGGAATAAGCTTCGATTCTTAATTCTTTAATTTAAAATTTTCGCTTTTACTGAAGTGGGTGATAGACATAATCTAGTGCCTAGTGCAACACTCCTCCCCAGGGCCTCAGTTCATTTTTCAACCTCAACTCTGCAGCAAATATTCGAGCCAGGCCTTGAATTTAAGGATTACTTCCTCTTTTCCTTCCATTAATCTCGGAGCTGCTATAAAGGCCGTACATAACTCTACCATCAAATCTTTTGAAGTATACCTAGCATGTTGAAAGACACAATAGGTGATGCTCATTGCTTTGACTCGCATTGATTTCAGATATTGCGCACGTTTCTGCTATTCTTAAATATACTTGGTACTTATTAGAAACAGCCAGCTCATTATGATGACAAAGCACTTCTTGACATCGATGAGTGCGCGTTTTCTACATATTATGTATTTCTCTATCGTTCTGCCTACAAAGTTATTTTTCTACACATTGGAAGAACATACTTTGGAAGCATGGCATTTTAGGGAAACGACTTCATAGGTTCCTTGAAATAAATCATTCAAACATTGGGATAGCTACATTCATGAAATATTTAATGTGCGCATAAACGTGCCAATATACACATAAAATGTCAACCTAACTTCATTGAAATGTTCATAGCCACTAATCTCTGTTGGAGTAAAGTGACACATTGTGTGAACCCGTTTTCATTAAACTTCTCTGTCAGCAACTACTTTTACTGTTTACAATACAATGCGCATTTTAAATCCTTCTATGTACACTAAAATGTCCTGTCTGCAATGAAAATCTCTGTCCACATTACAAAATAATCCTTACAATAAAATGCTCTGTCAATATTAAAAAGTCCAGCGTTGAATTGAAAGTTGTGTCTACAATATAATATGTCGCCTGCATTGAAACATCATCCTCACAAATTATTTAGTAATCAATCACATGTTCGAACAACCGTTCTCTCGAAGAGACCGTACATGACTCTACCATCAAATTTTAATTCCAATTTTGATATTGATAGTATTGTATACAATCTAATCACGCATATGTTTACTGCAATAAATTTATGTTTATTCTGGTTTACTTTACATTCTGTGTCTGCCATATTGGATTATTAACAAATTATTTCATTTAATCACATTATGTATGTGTTTATACTCGCATATATACATTTATATTCACGCATGCATATATTCTCATATGCACACATTTATGTTTGCAGAAATTTGCAACTAGATGTCTCCTAAAGGGAATTTCGAAAAAAATGTGATTTTTTAATATTTTATTTAATGTGTTTTTGGAAAACTATTTTTAATAAAAGTAGCTTTGCTGCTTCTCAGCGAAATATGTTGTTTTGTTTCTTATTTGGATATTATTCCCATGTTCTAGTGGGAAATTTCTTTGAAAGGAAATAGTAATTTAAAACAATGTTATTGTGTAATTAGCTACCATGCTGGAAAAACTTCTTTTTTTTTTTCATAATTGATTTCTCTCTTTATTATTTGAATTAAATTATATTTTAAGTTTCGTTTGAGTATTTTTGTTTTGTTTTTGTTATTTCATTGTATGCTCCTTTAATATTTTTGATTCCCAGTGATTTTCCAAACACATAATTTCTGTAATCTCTCTCCAACCCTATCAAAACAAGATCGTCAGTTTTGTGTTAATCTCGCGCTACAGTTACATTGATTCTTTCTTTCTTTTTCTTTGCCGTTTTCCACGTCATATGACTATTTTCCAATGTGCTGTGCTACAGAAATAACGTATAAGTGAAAAATACCAAATAATTTGGTTTCTCTCAGAATTTACTCCATGCAGTTAACGGATAATGAAGTTAAATTAATTTTCTCGGTTTTTATTAGCGATACTGGATGACACTTCCCTGATGTGGATTTATTTCAATGTAAGCATCGGCCTATTGGTTGTCAGATGATGCACCTGCACATTGAAGTGACAAAACAATTTCAGTGTTTGTTGTTATAGTTTCAAATTAGTGTCATCCTAATCATTCACCGACATTAAATGGGAAATTAACTTCAAGAAAAACATTGTCCAGTGACAACCACATCTTAATTAAAATAATTCTGGTTACTGCAACGATGTTCATTTCAAACCTTAGCGCAAGGTTTCGAATAATATCATTTGTAATACATGGAAATATGAATATTTACTGCAGATATCATTGAACAAATCATTGCATCTGATAGTAAATAACTCACAAAATGTCATCTACATACGTGAAGACCCCTAGTTAAGAAAGGTTAATCTGTCACCGATGAGAAGAAGGGATACCTGCTCGTTCATGAGACCTTACAAAATTTCTTACAATGCATAGACTTTTGTAAATGTCAAACGAGGTAAGAGACGACACCAGATTATTTGGGACAAACGAAGAACTACTTGATTGCAAATGGATAAAATACGTAGACGTTCCTGCAAACGATGTTCCTGGTTAGGAGCGAACGCACAACCGCTGCAGTCAGGCTGCAACAGTTCTCCAAACATTATTCAGACAAGTGGCACTGCCTTAATACTGATCTACTTACAAGTTTAAACCTATAACTAATTGCTTAACAGTCTAGGAATGCGATGATTAGCTCGTAAAAGATCACTAACTCAATATATATATATACAGAAGAGAAGAAATACTTATGAGCCTAGTTTGTAAACGTCACACTAAAATTCACTGATAACAAATTATCCTATCTTTTCAAAGAATGATGGATAGAGAAGCACTATTAATTACTTATCTTAAGAGAACACATCACATATATTGTGTATATGATGGTGGTAAGAAAAAAACGTTCATTATATGTGTGTATCCGCGCGAGTTTCTTTATGATTGTAAGATCTAAAGATATAGGTGTAGGAAGCTTGTATGCTTCGAGCATTACTTTGTAGGTATAAATAGAAAAACAACTTTCAGGGATGCAAATTGATTTTGGCATAGGGGTGTCTAGGTTTCTCCTATATCGAAGTTCTATAAGCTGACGAAATATTTGTACAGTTCATGGCTATGAATAAGAAGTAAAATCCGGTGAGCATCTTGGGATTCCTTATGTATGCATTTATGTATTATGTACCGCAATTTAACTTGTATAAGGATCCCTTCTTTGTAAAAAAATTAGACTACAATCTATGTGAGTTTCTCATACATGGTTAATAAAATAATCCCTTACAAAACATTTTTTACAAATATTTATTCCCCAAAATTCGGGTTTTCCTTATACACAAGGGTTCCTTATGCACGTTAAAATACGGTATATGGTTGCATCTAAGATTCAACAAGTGTACTGGGAGTGTTTTTTTTTTGTTTTTATTTTTCTATTTATGGACATTCGAAAGATGACATGCAAATTTGGTCGCCGTGAAATTCGAACTAACGCTGGAACTATCCAGAATAAAAACAAAAAAAAATGGAGGTATTATATTCAGCTGTTATTGACACCAAGTGTATGTATTCATTTTATGTACTGGCACATATAACCATATAACTGGACAAACTCAGTTGAACTTTTGTTCTTATGAGACTACATTAAAAGTCACTACAGTGACATTACAAAATTCACAGCGAATAAATATGGCAGTTAATTTGAAAGTGTATTATGGACATTCTAGAACACAATCAACTTGCATATACCTTGTACATAGAATACTTTCTTTCATTACTAATGGAGTATATCACTCTTTATCAGGACGTAAAATACGTCAGTGTCATTTAAATAACTAGTAAGATATTTAGAATACAATTAAATGCCACGAACGTATTTCGTTTTCACATCATTATTAAGAAAATGTTTAAGTTTCTAGTATCTCCGTCAGTAACAATATTTCGCGTACAATAGTACTGCTACTTTACAGAAAGTTCAAAAGCCTCTACATTGAAAATGGACTCCATCAAACGTGCATCTATATATCGTACTTAATTCACACTATTTTATGTAAATACACAAGAGAAATATTGAGCAATTAAACTTTAACTAATTAAAAGTGAGACGCAAAATATCAGTAAGGGAGAAAGAACAGAAACGAGACGAGACGCCTCCAGAAAATTCGTGGGTAACACCAAAAGTGTAGTGAGTAGTGGAGTATTCTCCTCCTATGACACTTCAATGAGGGCGTAACATTTAGTTCTGCTGTGTACGATTGTGTAGGTTGCAATATCATAAGACGTCCCCAATGTCACGTGTTGCTCCATGCATCACACGCTGTTGCTAAGGGACTAGATTATACAATGATGATGGTGTGCAAAATAGAAAAACCTTCTATTGGGAGACATCAGCTTACATTGTGACTTCATGTTCTTTTCCTCTCCATAAAGCGGCGCGCTTGCTGAAA
Organism: Octopus bimaculoides; assembly: GCF_001194135.2. Classification (NCBI taxonomy): domain Eukaryota; kingdom Metazoa; phylum Mollusca; class Cephalopoda; order Octopoda; family Octopodidae; genus Octopus; species Octopus bimaculoides. Next base: position 5,812,743 of record NC_068992.1, read on the forward strand.
CGTTAGCACGCCGGGTGAAATTCTTAGCGGTATTTCGTCTGTCTTTACATTCCGAGTTCAAATTCCACCGAGGTCGACTTTGCCTTTCATACTTTCGGGGTCGATAAATTAAGCACCAGCTGTGTGCTGTGGTCGATCTAATCTATTAGCCCCTTACCCCCAAAATGTTGTGCCTTGTGCCTAGAGTAGAAAAGATTATTTTCTTCTCCATATTACTTTCACCTTTCTAACGTTTTGAGCGATGCCATCGATTAACCCAAGAATTAGTGTAGTCTACCATAACCAACATCCAGTGATAGGAGCTAATTCCGAGTCAATGAGGATGCTTTGTACTCAATGCCCCTCCTATCCTGACTTCACCCACACACAATTCCACAAATAATGTCGAATTTTTCTAACCAGAATAATTGAATCGAGTGAAAATATACTTCCTTGTACGTAGCATCAATAATAGTTACAGTTGTTGAGCCTGTTTGAACTAAATCCGATCGCCATAGTTGGAACGTCTTCGATATCTCTTGTAATGATTAACAGAGAGATACTGAGTTTCAGTGAAATTAACTGCAGTAAATACAAATAGACAAAGCTCAGTTCAAGTAAGAATTGAACGCTCATTCTGGTTTTACTCAATTGGAGGAACAATTGAACTCTCATCGAAACTTCTTTCACTGTGCACTTCTACTTACTGGATTTTCTAAGTCGATATTATTGATCATTTTTGTGTCTGTATGTGTATGTGTGTGTGTGTGTGTGTGTGTGTGTGTGTGTGTATGTGTGTGTATGTGTGTGTGTGTGTTGTGTTTCATTTCCTGATTTATACCTAAACCGGGCAATCACTTAGAACTAATAATATCAGGCTTAATTTTTAAATACTCTCAGCATGTAAATACATAATACTACATAATTTTACATTAAAAAACTTTTACATTCAAAGTTAATAACAATACTATTCTCTCTCTCTCTATC
>NC_068992.1:5813718-5817257 GCF_001194135.2 Octopus bimaculoides
TATATATATATATATATATCCCTCTCCCTCTCTCTCTCATTCATTCTTTCTCTCTTCCAGCCCTTATCTCTCAGATGGTGTTTACCATATTCTTGATATACGGTTGCATGATCAGCGAGGAAAATAAAATAAGTATTAAATATTTAATTCGCCTTACTTCCGCTGGTTATCCAGTTCTTTTGCTTTAGAATTTAGCACACAATAAACAGGAACACATCTTTAACGAATTATTTTAATATCAAATGTAAAAATAAGTCATTCTGAAAGTGGTCGCTTTTCATTAAACTGATCTTGCGTAATATTTTACAGTTTCTCGTCTAAGACTATAACGTTTATTTGGACGAGTTTATTACTGGTTGTCTCAGTTTTTAATTAAGTATTTGAAAATCATTACTTTTCGCTTCTAAGTAGCAACCATGTAAGAAATAAAACTACATTTCAGTGACATATTCCTTTCGAAGCTATGTTTATTGTTGTCACTAAAGCTAAGACGCACGCGACTCACTCCCTATGTCTTATCTCATGGTCAACCATATTGTGGAGCAAATCAGTTCTCTCATCAATCATGTTAATCTCTTTTTGTCTCCAGAAAGTGCCTCTGGAATTTCTTCCGTACTCCAGTGAGCTGTTATAACGTACTTCCTCATCAACTGAAATCGAGCGGGCCTCTTGTTCAAGGTATTCTCGGCGAGACGAACACAACTTTCTAAACATATGTACTAGCTAGAAGTATAAGTTCTAATATTTCCTTTTTCTTTATTTTTAAAGACGTTAGACTATAATTGTAGGAAGAAATGGCTATTATTTGTATCAAATCTAGCTACCGCTCATATACAGACCACTTTGTTTGCCACTGCTTATGCATCACCATCCACTTACATGCATGTAATATACACTGCAAAGTCATCGATCTCAACGGTGTCAGAGGGACAGTAGTTCCTTGTTCACACCTAAACCATGAAAATATATCTAGTTATAACAGAGTTGCTCAAGCAATTTCTTCGCGAAAACACAAAATTAATCCTGACATGAAGATTATTGCACAATAAGATGAATTATAGAAATCCAGATATAGATGTCCTATTCTATAATTTTACAGTTGAATCATTCCATGCAATAATGTTCATTTTACCTATAAATTTATTTCTTAAGTAGATGATGAAGTGTATCAGAATGGGAATGTTTAAAAAAAAATTACGGTTTTTTTACATTCCTTAAATGTCTCCCTGTCATCAGTTGCATCACTTCTAAAAGGATTGATTTATTTCAGTTTTCTTTCTTTCAGAAAGGAAATAAAAAGGAAATTAATTTTTCTTTTTTTAATATTTAGCTGTTTTCTGATTTTTTTAATCTCCAGATTACTAGGAGCGGCTTGAAGAAACAGCTTAATGTTGAATGCCAAAGCTGCCATGTTTTCAATATTATTGAGTATTTTTATAATCCATAGAGATCAAAGAAAAAATGTTCAAATGAATAGCGCGTGAAATCATCGATTAATTATTTCAAAGGTATAATTCTTCATCAAGGTTTGACGAAGTTTAACTCGGTTACATAAATAAGTTGGAGTGGGGATACAAGCATAATCCCACTGCAAAACTGGGTGCTAGCTATGTGCACTGAATTGTGTAGTGTGCATTTGTAATCTTCTAGTATTAATATAAAACCAGTACTAATGAGTTAATATTCAAAATATTTAAATTAAGTATTTAAGAATGCGTTGGATGAGGTTGTATGCAGGGAAATAGGATGCTATTAATATTGTGGCTAAATTTTGCACGCTTTATTCGTGAATGTTATGTACCAGTTGACAATGAGGGCTAACAAGGCAACAAACATTAAACTAAAACATGATGGTATGAACTTATACAATCCAAATAGCAGTATGGTACGCCCTAATTTTAACTGAATCACTAACTTTTAAAACAGAAATCAAGAAAAGAATATTTCAGTTTCTAATATGACCAGTTATTCAAACATGTCCTACAAAGGCAATTAAGTTTGTTAGGGGACATATATGCTAATAATCAATGTTAATTTTACATTTCAATGGGTTTTAGGAAAAGTGAATTCTGAAATAAATAGAGAAATAGCTAAACATTAATGTCTTCCAACATGCCATTCTGAATGACATAATTAGAAGGGCTGATGCAGCTGACTTCCAGTCGCCACTGGGGCAACTAGATTGTCCGCGTGTCAATGGTAAGCATCGTTACTGAATAAATTTCTTTCCATACGTTGGAGGTGAATTCCTAATCTGGGACACGCATTACTATGATACATTTTTTTGCAGATCTAATCTTACTACATCGGCTGCAGTCATAGGTATTGCAGTACGTAACGCAGGGGAGATGAAGACAGAGAAATATGGGAGTCTGACCAGTCGCGATCAGTTTGTGTCAACCTCTGTCGAGATCTCATGTGTTCTCAGATCCCGTATTACTGATTCCTTCCGCAAAATCGGGATAATTGCGGTCCGTCGGAGAAATGCGGCTCGCGATGTAGGGTGACTTTTTCAGTGAGCGCACCTGCCCTTTCTCCGCAGCAGCGCCCCTGTAATCCTGACCACGTGGCACAACTGATATTTTATTTGGTCTGTGTTGTACAACCTGTAAATCTACCCCACCCCATCCTCTGCTGCATATTACTCCCTTTCGTTTTCTCTTTTGATGAAGTTTTATGTTTTTTCTCGATTATTTGATTTTTATATCTTTATAATTCGTAAAGTAAACAATCACACTATATATTCATTGTTCACTTCGGATTTATTTTATTAACCGGTTTTCTTTTGTGTTCAATGTCTACAGTTCTTTTGTCACATATTCTGTGTCTTCTTCGTTAACTTCTGTCCCATCTGTGCATTCTTGCCTACTCATTTCATTTTGTCCTTTGAGGAAAGATCTTCAAACATAGAACATAAAATACCAATGATGGTACAATAAAAGTGAAGTGAAAAAGGAATATACAGTGCGTGTGTTTATTTGACAATAAAAATTGACCTTCCCGAAATAAAACAATATCTGTTTCAACAGACAATTTCACAACAGGAATATTTTTCGTACGGAAAAATTATGTTGGTAAATAAAGCCCTGTTTTCATGCCAAGTAACAAATGAAACGAAAACGAAGTCAATGAATATCTAAGAATATATCCCACAAAAGGTATAAAAGTGGTGGAATAGTGTTCTACTCATGGAAACGGTTGTCGCATAATGGAGAGTGCCCTCTAATGCTTACGCTTCACCAGTGACCCAACACGATAGAATATGATGATGCTATCACTCTTCTCCTTACTATAAAGATAAAATTAATCTTAAACATTTAAACCATTATCAGTTTTGAAATAATTAGGTTTTGAAAATATTTACTCATTTGTTTCAATATCGTTAATATTGGTGATGAGAGGCATCTCCAGTTTATGATACAAATTTGTCTTAGATAATTAAAGTAAAGGAATACCGTTAGAAAACTTTTGGGTAAATAAAGCTTTTAGATGCGCGTGTGTGTGTGTTTATATATATATATATATATATATATATATAT
>NC_068992.1:5820416-5833504 GCF_001194135.2 Octopus bimaculoides
ATCAACTATTGCGAGCTAACGGAGAAATTTCTAAGTGGTCATTCAAGCAACTAGAAAGAATAGCCAAATCTTTCCTCGTGACACACAAACGTTATATAAGACATTTGAAGATGTGGCTATGAACACTAAATATAGGGGTATGAAGAATACAACACTTTATAACAGGATACGTGAAGACAGTCACCTAAAGTGAAACAGACTTCCAAACACAAACACACACATACAAAATAAATGGAACAACTTTCTTCAGGGTCCAGGGAACGTTTTATGGTCTCTTTAATTGTGAAACACGGAAAATCAACTGCGGAAACAGCCTTTATAAAGGTGATAGATGTATGATAGCCATGACAATCACTTTGGTTAGAGCGTGTGCTTTCCTTAAGATTTTTGATATCTGAATTGTAAGAAATGTGGTTGCTGTTCCTAGCTATTTGTACCACTTACTATATTCTCGTTACGTAACGTTCATACTGGCATTGCATAGGTTTATGATCTACCAGAAATAGTTGCAATATAATCTAAAGATTATTACCATTTAACGGAATGTCCCATTATCTAATGTATAAGTATACCATCCAAGCTGAATTTATCTGATTCGATTTGACTTGCGTCTGAGGGGATCGTAGTAGACATGTTACACTGTGTGCACCGCAAAATTCTACGGAAAAATAAATCAAAACTAAAAAAATCCATTCTTACACATTTAATAGTTATTCGTATAATATTTAATGGTCAAAATGCATTTCCTCCTATTATTACCATCAACATTAGAGAACCCGTAGAAAACATCTACATGCTCATTCCCATTCAGATGCTTATAGGTGTATAAGCATCTGAACACTGATCTAAAATTGCTGGCTTTGTGCCAAAATTTGAAACGACAATTATCTAGGGTTATTTGTATTAAGGTCTAGTTTCATTTTAAGGATAATAGTCAATTCTTTGCAAGTGAGTTGGTCGTTACTTTTTACAGGTCAAGAGATCACGGAGATGTGTGTTGATATGGTGGACGCAAGTGGGTATTGGATGTCAACGTTTGAACATGATCATCCCCTTATCTAACTATATCAGTTTCAAGGAAACGAAATTCCATGACAGTTATGGATTTCATTGCAGAGCAGATCAGATAAAAATTGAAATAATCTTCATAAATTCAAAAGTATGCAATAGTAATTCAAGCAGCTAGAGATAAGGCGATATTACAGGCTGGAGAATATAGATAAAGAGCAGATATTTATGTAGTCATGGACACATACACACGCATACAACCGAGAATATATAGAAAATGAACATACAAAATTGTGTGAATCATATGTTTTACAATACAATATACATAAACATGTATACACACACACACGCGCACACACGCACACACGCACACACACACATACACACACAAACACAAACACACACACACGCACACACACACACATATATATATATATATATATATATATATATATATATATATATATATATATCCATGTGTGTGTATATGTATATATGTATCTATATATATATCCATATATATATATATGTATATATGCATATATGTGTGTGTCTGTCTCTATGTGTAAATATGCGTGCGTACGTATGTGTGTGTGTGTGTGTGTGTCTCTGCGTGTGTAGACAAGAACATAAATACATCCAAATAGAAACGAATAACCTGATCTGCGAAACACACAAATGTAGATAAAGGATCCAGTGCTGCTGCATACGATTGTATAAGGAATTGGTGATTAAGATAGAGCAGAGAGTCAAAAGAAAGCGCAGCCTTTAGTCCACAGTTTTCAATATTTGCAGAAATCGAAATTCATGCACAGATTCGCCATTTGTTTTTATGTATCAGCCTGAAGTAATAAAGATTGCTTTTCTATATTCATTTACATAAACGCCTGCATATGTATGTAATAATTTACATAGAGATAAAATGCTTCGAAACTAAAATGCATACACTTATACACAAATGCATACTCAATGATGCACATACATGCACACATACATACTCACACATATGTACATAGGTGTGCCCACATACACACTGACACTTTCACACACATCTATATAAACATATACATATAAATATATATAACATTCAACATATATCTTTATTTGTTGTTATTCTCCTTATGTCATCAAATGTATTTATAGAATGTAGTTAATTATTCACTGACCCTCATCGGTCAGTTTGCTCTTTTACCCATAACAGACCATTGTTCGGTGATGGTGTCATTGCGTAATTTAGAAGGTCGTTTTGATTCTTTCTTGTTTTTTTTTTGTTTTTTTTTTGTTAATCACAGGTTTCACATCTTTATTTGTGAGACTTGTTTGCTTAATATTTATTGATATCAGTATTTACGTTTTTTCTATGTTATTTAAAAGAGGTTTTACTGAGTCCTTTTGTAAAGTGGTACATACTTTGGTTACACAGGTTTTCACCTATTTATGTTGTTCCTCATTCACTTCTGAAACCCATTTTCTTTAGTTTCCCGTATTTAATCATTAGTTTTATCAGAAGACTGCTTAAAGTGGAACGGTTTTGATAGATTTAGTTTTGAGGGATTTCTTTAAAGCAATAATGTAAATATTCACTTAAAGTAATTTCTTGTTACCTATAAATATTGTGTTTGTTTCTTAAGATAAATTTCCTTTGCCCAATGTAATAGTCTTTCCATAGATTTTATTCGAAAACAAATTTCATGACGAACAGGTGATCGACTTTTTGAAATAAAGATATCTCCTTATTTGAATTTATAAGACGTGAGTTCTCAAAGATTGATGCAGGTTCTTCAGCTGAAATAACCAGAGTTTTCACAATTGGAGAACATTTATTCAATCTTACATTTGTTGGGCTAAATTTTCTCTTACCTGTAATTGGTTTATCTTTCTTTTCCTCCTCAAATACGAATTTTGTTAGACATAATTCAACAGAAATGAGATATATCGACTTGTAGCCAAGAGAAGTTGTCTTCCTCCTCTACGTTCGCTCACACAACTATCCAGAAATCTACTAGAAATCCCATACTAAACTTACGCAACCCCAGAGCACAAGTGTTTCAAAGAGAACGTCTTATCCAGTAATTCATGACATCATCTGCAACACTTGATATTATTTTCTCACTAATATTCTAAAGATGGTAACTTATTAATCGAGGTTCCAGTGAATGAGTTATTTCTACAATATATCCGATGAATCCCTTTTTATCCTTCATAGAAAGAACATTGAATGACTGAACTGCAGTAATAGTGCGACTAATTTCATTGCACTCACTGATGGTTAATCACTGCCCCTCTCTATAGTGGCAAGCGTTTGATAAAATCAGGGGGCAGAAAAAAAAAACAATTGAAAAAAACTTTTATCTTCCAACCACCAATATCGTACCAACGAATATAAGCATCGTGTAAGAAATATTCTTGGGAAGAATTCAGTTATTGCTGATATATTTGCAAAATGCTTATCAACCATAAAATGAAATAAATGTGGATAATTTCCTGCCAGATTAACTAAATGTAACACTTACGAAAATCAATGATAGGGCAAATGTTAAATTAAGGACGTCTGGGGGATGTAATTATGCATTACATTAATTTTGTAACTCTGCCTACATCTCAGAATTGAGCACTGGCTGGAGTAATAATCAGATAATGCTTATCGATAAGTGGATTTGAAATTCACTTATTGTAGTATTATTTGGGGCATTACCTAAACAACCGTTTCAGCTAATATCTATAATGAGCCGATGCATTACCGTATTGGTAACTACACATTCTTAAAGATTCACAGAAATAACAAGTAACTACTAAAAATTGAACAGGTGCTTGTGTGTGGGAATATGAATGTGTGCATATGTGCATGTGTGCGTGTGTGTGCGTGTGTGTGTGTACATGTGTGTTGGTTGGGGTTATATTCATACTATTATAAACCAAAAAAGATCTCGGTGCTACGTTGACTCAAATTGTAAGATGCAACTATAATTCACAAACCATTTTCTTTTGTCTCCTTCATTCATCAATTTCCTCTTAATAACAAACCTTTGCATATATGCCAACATTTGTGTTGATATTTCAGGTGTTAAATATGTTTATTATTCAGAAAATCTTCCACCTCGAGAAAAGAAAAGCCTTGTTGAAGAGAACCACTTCTTCACATTGGAGGCATTATTAATAAATTTGTAGGCGTGTTGCTCATGTTTAGTAATGCATATCAACTTGCCAAGCGTGAAAAACCTCGCTCACACCTCAAATACTCAAAAATATATATCGCATACATGAACACGTATGACGCTGTACTTCGACACAGTACATGCATGATTATTGCTCTATCTCTGGCAACTCCATTTGGAAACAAAGCAATTCTCTTCCTTCAACATTTTGTCGCATTAAATACAACCTTCTCACTGACGCGGTAGAATTAAAACACATTTGTGAAATTCCTTAACAGTAACCACATCTCAACTGATTGTAAACATTCTAAGAGAAGTTAACAGCTTTTGTGCTTATTTCAATGGCTAGTACCTATATACAAACCGCTGATACATACATACATACATACATGCATACATACATACATACATAATTTAGGGTATGTTATACTCTCGATGATATCTGGTGTAGTGGTAGGATTAACGTTGATTTCAAATAGTGATACAAGCTAGTAATTTTTGAGAAAGGGGCAAATCGTTTACAGCGATCTCAGCTCCCAACTGGTCTTTTGAATTGATTGAGAAAGGATGAAAATCAGGGTGGTGGGGTGACATCAGAACTCAATGACGGACAATATGCTGCGAAGCATTTTGCTCGGAATCATGCCAGCTGACCACTTTCGTAGTAGTAGTATTAATGTTAATAGCGACCGAAAGAAATAGTAACAAGCAGAATCAAACGTAAGATTGCTCCGCATTTGCCTGATGTTTAAAATGAATTAGCTGCGTGTGTGGTATGTTGTTTAGAACCACGCTTTGTAATTGTTTTTGATATGAGATATAAGGATATGTCTACATGTGACTTATTTTGTTGCATGTAATGTATTCTGAAATTTTATTTGTGTGTGCGTTGTAGAATTGATGGTAATCAATGCTGGAAATCAATTTGTACGTGCAACTACAATTGAATTAACAAAGCCACTACTGAGGCTTTGAAGTAACGTTCAATGCATGAAAAGCGACAAATAAATTTGTAAGGATATCTGAAAAGAATGATTGCATGTAATAATGAAAGATCACCATTACTTTCCAGAGTAAAGTACAAAGTAAAACTGAGCATAATCTGCTTCTAGCTAGTCAGTGAACAAGTTAGAAATAAGGCAAGATCTCTCTGAAAATAGATTCTACCATTTATGCTAAAGGGAAAAGTCACAACGGAATAACGAAATTGTACTAAGAGGAAGCGTTAAACAAAGTATTAATCTCGTTGTGCCGTTTCATTTAAGATTTTTCAGAACTTATTGGATCCGGTCACTTTTGAACGTTTGTGACTGATAGAAACTGAAGAAGTGTATTTCTCCTTTAATAAATTTATTCATCAATGCATCATGTGTTGTTGATAATGAATTTAGTGCATTTCTTTTGCAACTTCAAAGTTCATCCCCGTATACCTGGGCTCTCTTCGACGCAAAATTGAGTTTGAGTAGTATCATTTGGGATGAGTGACTGTGTCCCTTTAAAAGTACTTTAGAATACGTAGATCCCTATATCTAATAATTTCCTCTCCCATTCTCTTTCTCGCTATATACAGATATTCTGATACATCAATATAAATATAATGTATGTATGTATGTATGTATGTATGCATGTACATACATGTGTGGCGTATGGCAAGAAGTGTGCTTCCAAACCACATTGTTCTCGTGTTGGTCTGTTTATGATCTAGCAACTTAGAGGTTCAGCTCAATTGACCGATAGAATAAATACGAAGCTTTAAAAGAAAATAGTACTGAGGTTGATGTCTTCCACTAAAATTCTTCACAGCAATGTCCCAACATGACAACTGTCTGAACCATTAAAATATACTTTTTATTCACTGAAATTATTATTGTATGATGCAATCTCCGAAACGGTCGTATTCCTAATGATAAGTGGTTAAATAACTGTATTCACCTCTCATACCCCTTGACATATCATGGTTTGTATACGGCTCACGATATCAGTTCATCGAATGGACATCCTTAATTTCAGCAACAGGGATCGTGGTATAATACTCCTCTGTATTGGAAAATTTTGTGCTGTGATAGCCAGGTCCACTACAGGAGCTTTCTGTGATAGCCACGTTATTCTATAGATCCGTTTATTGCTCTCTTTTTCTCTCTCTTTCTTTCTATATATATATATATATATATATATATATATATATACACGTACGCAATGGCACACACAAACACACGAACGCACTTACATACTAACACTCACATACAGGCACACGCTTAATGTATCGCATTTTTGTAAATATTGAAACAAACAAAACCGTTCTTTGTTTGATTTCTTCTGCTCATTCAAACCGTGAAATGTCTTCCACCAACTCACCACAATTTTACACGTTTCACAAATAGTTATATATTTACTTAAATCCACTTCTTTATATTCATTCCTTCATTTATTTCCCTCCTTATTGCTCTCTTTCTTTCTCACTGGCTCTCACACTACTCTCTCTTTATTTTTTCTCCACATTCTTTCACGTGTCCACCATTTTAGCTGTTTTGTTTTTAACTGTTCCTCTCAAAATATAAATATGAATTTATGTGCATTTCTCCATTGTTCTTTCTTTTTACCTTTCCCTCTCTCTCTCTCTTTCTCTCTCTCCCTCTCTCTCTCTCTCTCTCTCTCTCTCTTTTCCTTTCTCTTGCTCTTTTCCTTTGCTTTCTATTTCATTGAGTCTGCACATTTCTCTTCTATTTCCTCGTAACCATATTCTTCGTACTTATTTGCTCCGCATTTCTTGTACATTTTGAGTCCCCCTCTCTATCTCAGTCAAACTCTTTCTCTCTCTCTCCTTTCTCTTTCATGTCTCTCCTTTCTTTCTTTCTTTCTTTCTCCCCCCTCTCTCTCTGTTTCTCATAACTCTCCATTTATTTCCACATCTCTCTCTAGCTCTTTATCTTTTGAACTTGAATTTTCTTATTTCTTCCTTTCTTAATGTCATCTATTTATTCTCCCTCTATTTTTCCTTTCCTTATCGTTCTCTCTCCCCCTTTCTCTATCTCTCTTTATTTCATTCATCTCAATATCTCTCTTTTTTTTTTTCATTCATCAGTTAGCTCTATTCAATAGTTTATAAATGAAATCTACCACTAACTGTAATTGTTGTACATTTACCTTTCAGTAACAAGAAGAATTTAAATTCCCAGATACCAGCAGATATTGCGTTCGATGTGCTTGTTTTTGTTTTTGTTTTTTTTTAATATTTCTCATATTTGTTTTTTTCATATCGAGATAACTGGTAATATTTATTTTTACATTAAATAATATAAAATACAATATAAAAATAGCTTAATAAATTAAAGATATATTGTGTGTTGTTCGTTGTTGTCGTTGTTATTCTGTATATACACCCTCCAACTCCCCGTTTTGCCACTCGCTTAACTATCCCACTCCGTCTTCCCTGTTATTCTAAAAAAGATGTCCGTATATATTGAAGGAGACAATACATTCCTGCTCAATTGGAGATGGCTGCGCTGTACAATTATGTTTGCCAATGAATATAACAGGAGGGAAAACTTGACAGAAAATATAAATGCTAACATTTCTCTTTTTCGTATTTTCAAATAATTTCACATTATTGATTTCTTCAAGAATAAAGGCATGCCTGGAGAGACTCAAACTGAAATCTTACCTCGCTTTTATTCCTTTTCTTCTTCTCATTTAACAAACAACATTTTTCTCTTTCTTTCCTATGTTTGTTTTGTTTTTACAATTTCATTTCAACTAGATATTTAAGGCTTTCAAAACAAAATATAATTTTCTGTCTAATAAGTTTTCTTAAGTAGAACGTTTCTTAGATTCTATTACAACTTCAAGCTTGGAAATATATTCTTACATTTGATTTTGTTGTTGTTGCTATTGTTGTTGTTGTTTTTGTTGTTGTTGTTGTTGTTGTTGTTGTTGTTAAAGTTTCTATTTTATTTCTTATTTTCATAAGGAATATTGGATTTGGATATGGATTTCTAGTATTGCAAAAGACGGTGGTTTTATTTCAGTATGCATTGATAAAACACAGGAGAAAAAGAAGACAAAATGGACTATTGGTTTTAAAATAAAATTGTATGCAACATTCAAAAGCATTCGTTATTTTTAAGTGCATAAATCATCGCTGATTTGTTCAGAGTCCATCACAGAGTAATTTGTAAACGTAACTGATGTTTAATTTTTTCGAATGTCAGAATTTGAAAACGTATTTAACCCATTTCGCCATCTATTAGATAGTGTAGTTTAACACATAATAGTAAGTATAAAAGAGAATAGCTTATATCTTATGAAAGTAGCTTCTAAATAAATTGTAATGAAATAGAGTGCTGTTGCGGCTACAAGGAATGCCACTTGTCAAAAAATAGCAAAATAAATTCTTCCAAACAATATATAGCTGAAGGTAAGTAATAATAACAGATATAAAATACCACATATAAATATCTATCTCTCTCGTTCTGTCTCTTTTTCTTTCTTTCTCTCTCACTCTCGCTGCATACATATGTGTCTGTGTGTATGTCTGCGTGTGTGTGTGTGTGTGTGTGTATAAATCCAATAATTTGGATAGCCCTGTGTGGTTCTTAAGGACCAACTCCATGGAATATAAAACAAGAGTGATGTCGAAGAAAACCCCATATGGTAATTGATCTGAATAATGCAAACTAAGCTAAGCTGAAAGATTTCATATTCATTTTTATATCTATGACTCCCACCGGTCCCCTGAAGTACAGAGCAGAAATTTCAGCAAATGTAAACATATGGACAAGTTACTTTAGTAGAATTGCAGAATACTACCCTCGCAGACATCGGAAACCGTTTGGCTGATTCTATAGCAACTAACTTTATGGCTTTATAGTGAAAGAGGATTCACTCAAATCCATTCCCATCACTATATTTGGAAGAGAATATTAGCACCTTCAGAAATGCATCACCAGATGATTACACAGAGTGCATCTATAACATATCTAAAGGCGTTCGTACCTAGGTCTGCTCATTGATGGCGAATAAAGAAATGGAAATATATGACGAAATATTTTCTAAAATGTGCTGGCGATGGTCATATTTGGAACGATCTCTTTTATCCTATGCAGTAGTCGCTAAAAGACAACGGTAAATTATCGGCCTAAAAACAACTCATTAATCCCGCTTAAATCACTCGTTACCGTTGATGAAAAGGACATGCCGTACTTGAAGGGCCATTCAATCTCAGTTAAATGAACAAGAAAACAACGGGAATGAATAATGGCAATATATAGGTGAAAAACCTACGATGCATCGCAGTGCATCTCCGGAAATACAAATAGAAATAAATGTAGCAATTGAAAGCAAAAAAATCTTTAATATCATTTTTCTCTTTTAAATTCATTTGCATAATTTACAGAACCCTAATTATATATGAATTGTATGTGCATGCATATGTGTACGTGACACGCAAATTCGTGAAGCGTTCCATATTTTTTACACGGTGGTGCATCAGCATGGCCGCAGCTCCGAGCTGAAACTTTGAAATGAAATATGTATGCATGTCTGTATGTATGTGTATGTATGCACACATACACAGATATATTCATACAAGCTTACATATATTCATATATATATATATATATATATATGTATATATATGTATAAATATACTCGCACACGCATATATTTGTATATATATATATAGGTATACACGAACATCCAAATTACACAGGAATCTGGAAAGTGTGACTGAAGTTGGAGGTGGAAGTAACAAATACAAAATGAAAGGCAAATAGAGCGAAATAATATTGAAAGTTGCATTAGAAGACGAACTTCATTGAATAAGTCAGAATCTCAAAACATTTTTATATTCAACGATGAAGTTGGGAAAATTGATTTTGGAAGTGAAATACAATTTGTCTTCCATCAGATATTAATGAAAGTGGTATTAAATACTGGCTATTTAATGGTAAAAGTATAAATAAAAACGATTTCATTAAAGAAATTTAATTATAAAGTAATCAGAAAGTCTTGGAAATTGTTCATATTTGTTGCGGTGGTAAACTATAATCAGTTAATATAACAAAATAATAATAATAATAATAATAATCATATGCTTTAAAAGTTACAGATGTTTCCAAGAGTAACAATAAATATATTAAAGTGTGTGTGTGTGTCTGTGTGTGTATGCACATACATATATAGATAATTAGAACAACAGGAACATTCTCTCATAGTTGCATGATGATGTGTATGTATATGTGTATGTGTGTTTGTACATGTGATTGTGTTTGAGCGTGAGCGCAAAACACAAAGAGAAATATATATTTAACGTCGTGACATATACACAAATAAAAGTCTGCAAATATTTTGTGGAGCATACGAAAGTACGCATTTATCAGTGTTTGGGAAATTGTTTTCCATCTCTTAAATATATGTTCATATAAGCAAAGAACATATATGTACATACATGCGCACACAAGCACGCACACACGCACACACATATGTGTATATATGTGTGGGTGTGGGGAGGGTTTGTGTGTGTATGTCTGTGTCTGTGTGTGTGTTTGTGTATTTATATATGGCGAGAAATGATGAGAATACGTAGGTGTGCATATAAATTAGATACAATTTATTAATTATATTATGCAAAATACAAGTAAGTATATATGTATGTGTGTATCTGTGTGTGTGTGTTTGTGTGTGTGTGTGTGTTTGTGTGTGTACCTATGTGTAGAGAGAAAGAGGGACGGAGATAGTTAGATACGTAGATAGATATATTGTATGCATGTATGTATGTATTATCTATGTATGCGTGTGCGTGCGTATTTCTCTCTTCGTACAAAAGAAAATTATACAAGTTAATTTCGTGCCTCATATGACTGTTCCGATTTTTCACATCTGACATTTCAGCTATTAAAAGGATGCAAAATATAAGACATATTCAAAATACAAGCAAGTCTGTAAACAGTGCCATTCTTATTGCAAGAGAAACAAATATACGGATGGTCTTTAATTAATAGATTGCAACAGACTTTGAGTCATTAAGAATAGATACTAACATACAAGTATGTTCATCACTCAAACTCCGAAGTATAAAATGCTCAGCCCCTCATCAGCACATTGTTAATAACAGTACAATGGACAATAAATCATGATAACAGCAAAACAAAGTGTTTAAATGTAATAGGCCATAGGTGATAAATATGCAGGGTGGGTAGAAATTGCTTGTAGAATTTTTAGACAAACAACTCTAATGGGATTTTTTTTTTCATTTTCTTATTGTCTTATTTCTTATCTTCCAGATGGTCGGCCTTTTGCGTGTTTAGGGGTTAGCTAAGATCGAATCACGTTATGAAGTGTGGAATTCCGTTGTTTTCGTTCAGAGATGGTGGCTTGCATGGAAAAGTAAGCATGCAACACTACGTATGGAAGCAATAAAAAGTCACCAAGGGATCTGTGAACGAAACAAGATGTGGCCGTCCAACCACATCCTGATCAGCAGGAAAATTTTAATCACAGTCCGCAAAATCAATACTCCAATCTGATCCATCAATACATGTAGCATCAGTGTTATTTGAAGCCCAGTGATTGAGTTTCGGGGATATATAACGCTTTTGAAATGGAGTAAAGTGATTTGTCTATTACCAACTATATCAAATTAGTAGTTTACAGAAAACTGGATCGGAAGTCGGATCTGATATGTTTGCAACGAAGTAAAGGAAACCATTTTGTCCGACACTCTAAATATTCAGAAAATACAAGCTTTCTCCTATTATTTACGCTTTTCACATGTTTTTTTTTTTTTAGTTTAGTCAGTACATTGTAACTATAAAATGTCGGGAATTTCAAATATACAAAGGGCGTACGTATAATCTGAATTTTAAAAATGCCTGCCTTTCTGTACTTCCGCCATCCAATCCTTGTTTCATTGTGAAACTGATAACAAATCAACTTGAGAATGTATTCTTCCAGAAGAGAGGGTATCTAGTAATCTAGAAAAAAAACTATATATTGGTAAAAAAAAAAGAACAACAACCTATTTATCTCCATTAGTCCACATAACTGCAGCATATAACTATTAGAATACAATGCAATATATTTGCCACATGGCATAAACCAAAAGCAATGTAGTTGATATTTTTGACTATAGAATTTGTATCACAACTTTCGAAACTAACAACTATTTGGAATAACTTATGAAAAACCACGAAAACTGATTGCAATCAAGTGTTGATAGAATAGAGTCTGACTCGTTCAAAAATAATTATGTGATGCTGATCTACGGAAATTATTTTGATGGAGATGTCCAACTTTAAAATTTAATGAGACTTGCAATTATTTCTTAATTATGTTGCCAAAAAAAAATTGTCGAAAACATCCAGAATGTCTTTCGATATGAGCTAATAACAGATACGTCAGCTAGTGGGCAGTGAACACGAAGCATGATATAATGATGTACTTGACAAGAAACAAGAAGTGTGTTGAGAAGAAAGAAAAGGAGAAACAAATTTATACATTTCCTGCTGCCAAATATTTGACCTCTTCCTTTCCTTTTCCTTAATTATTGACCGCTTCTCGAACTTAGCTCACCAACAATCTTTGTTTCTAAATTCTGTTCTCCCACCTACAGCATTCATTTTAAATTACGTTTATGGTTTGTCGCCTCGGGGGTTTCAAACACCAGTGTAACCTTTGTATAACTAAGTTATACTCGGCCTAATGAGTCGCTAGCTGAGTTCTGCTCCTTAAGTTATTATCACACCAGAGGATCTGTGTAGCTAGAAAACACATGTAGTCTCCATTGAAATTATTCCACTGCCTCAATTTGGAGTTTTATTCACATTCATAACTCTAGTTTTGAACCGTGAGCTATACAGAATTTTTGAGGTTATTGACTTTTCTCGATATATATATATATATATATATATATATATATATATATATATA
>NC_068992.1:5833611-5834278 GCF_001194135.2 Octopus bimaculoides
GTGTGTGTGTGTGTGTGTGTGTGTGTGTGTGTGTGTGTGTGTGTGTGTGTGCGTATACGTAGTTTGTGTTGTTATGACAATATGTAATATGTCTGTGTGATGAAGGAATTTAATGAAGTGTATGGGGCATATGTCTTATGCATAATGTTTTCACAATGCTTGCTCAAAATTGATATTCAGTTGGAAAAATAAAACTTATCCAGTTCGGAGGGGTGACGCGATTGGTTGGGGGTCAAGTTTCAACTGTCGATGTTGTAGCATGTGCGCTAGTAAAAATGAAAAATATCACGTATTGTGAGTGAGCGTAGCATAGTGGCACAGACAGAATACAAAAGGAGGCATGATAACGTAGCTAAGTATGTTCACTGGAGAGTGTGCGATAAGTACGCTCTTGAAAGGTCATTGAAATTTTTAATTGCAATCTGCTTAACTTCCCAAGTTAACCTGTCATATCTTTCGACTTTTCTTTCTTCCTTATAGCATAACTTGTTGTCAGCTGGGCATGCTTCCCTCAGTATCAGTGTTAGTGGTATCAAACACAGTACGATCTGTTCAACACTCACTTTTGAGGATCTGTGTATCCTTTTTATTTCCGACACTAAGTTTTGGTAGTTCACGAATTTCTCGTCATCTCTTTTACCTCGCAGGCCGACTAAAGATTTGTGAG
>NC_068992.1:5834396-5845620 GCF_001194135.2 Octopus bimaculoides
ATATATATATATATATATATATATACAACTTTGTGTCTGTTCGTCCCATCACCACCGATAAAGTACATGAATAAGTACTTCGCTTGAAAAAGGAAGGTCGTTTTGTTCGGCTAAACCCCTTCAAAGCAGTGTCACCGCATGACTGCAGTCAAATGGCTAAGACAAGAAAAAATTAAAAGATATAAGGTATATGGTGGAGCTGCAAAACACAACGTTTTTTGATGTATGGACACGATGATTGCAAGTTTGTACTTTCGATTCTTGGACAGTGCGATGCTATATGTTCTTTTGGAAAATACTTCGTATCACCTTTTTCCAGTCCATTCAGCAAGCAAAAATGAGTAATCCTGCAACGGACCGGCGTCCTATCGATAGAGGACTATATACGCCAGAGAGACAAGAAACCGACTCTAAGCTGTAATGTGGATTCAGTATATATCCGCTTCTAAGTCCATATACTCGCATTTATAACTATATTAGTCTATATTACATATAAACCGGTAAGGAAACGTTAGATACTCACCGACACGATCACAGACACATATTCTTTCATATATAAAATATTTCCTGAAATGGAAAACACAGACTGAACTAGGTAGTAAGAACCTTTATTATGTAAATTTCCATAAACGAAGAATAATATCACCAACGTCAACAACTATAATTGAAAGAAAAAAAAACATTAATTTGTCAGTTATAGCGTTCAATGTCAGTTTGTTTTGTTATTTTCCTCTGAAAAGATAAAAGTATTGCGACTTTAATCATAAATATTTCTCCATTTTCTTTTTTGTAAATTGAAATTCCATTCACTGCAAATTGTGTGTTTTTCAATTGTGTGTAATTGCCCATATTTCGTTTCCAGCTAAACATTTAAAGATAAAACTATTGCTTTGTAACGGAGAGAAACTTCAACTATTTTCTCTGCTATACATCAAGAAATTGCAGGCAATAAACGTTCTAATTACACTTATTTGTTATTGTTGTTGGTATTGGGTTAGGGTTACAATGTTGATAGTGTTGCTGCTACTGCGGTGACTCTGGAATAAATGTAAAGAGTGAAATGTAAAACTATGATTCTGCAAAACATTATCCAAAATATCATCATAATAATTGCCATGAATAAAAAAAAAACCACAAGTAGAACGTATACCATTACAATAAAGAGAACTATGTAATTTATGAATATTTCATGCACAAAATCATTTTTCAAGCCTTTGGCAATGTAATAAGTGGAATGTTCTAGAAATACACCACGGCATAAATGTTGCTACTTATTTAATCATTTGGTCGTGCAATATCGGAGAATATAATTCTTTGTTTATTTCCCTTTCTCGGAGCTGGTATTCAATGTTATTTTAAACAATGTCATCTAAATTCTAGAATATGACAAGATGACATAAATACTATGTTAAATACGTTCTCACTAGAAGATTAAAAACAAGAGCAACGAACGGTTGAAACATGACATCAGTGGAAATATTTAATCGCGAATTATGGTATATGTCTATGAGTTCTATTTCATGACGAAGTGTCAACAAATATTGATAGCCCCTAGCTCGGTTTTCTGTTAAACTAGTCTATTTCCTAGAATCTAATGAATAGGTGTGTCCCTATTTCCTCGGGAATTATCGTTACTAGCTGGACCCGTGAAAAATTCACGGAAAACGTGAAAAATGTAAGCATCTGTAAACAGTGTACTGGTGCCAGGAGAACTGTTTGTATATTATGACTGTTTGTCTAGGTTCTGATTTCAAATTCTGCAGAGGTCGACTTTGCTTTTCGTCCTTTCGGGGTTCGCTAAATTAAGTACCAGTTGTGTACTGCGGTCGATCTAATCAACTGACCCCCTCCCCACAAATATTTCAGGCCTAGAAAACAATATTGTGACAGTTACAGAATATATAAAAGTAATGTAACACCAATGATTATATAATCCAAACAAAATATCTTAGTTACTCAAACGTAAACGGAATTTCTACTTAACCTTAAAATACATTGTACATATTCAAATAACCTTCTTGGTTTAGTGGTACTGAATGTTTTTCAGGTATTCCGAAGCCAAAAGATGTTTTTTAGCTGAGGTGTAATTTTAGAATGATAACAAATTCAAAATTTGAATGTTGAAGCAAAGTACCACGTTTTCTTGGTATATGGCTGCAGTTGAAATGGATTAAAACAAATGTATTTGTGTGTATGTGTGTGTGTATGTATGTGTGTGTGGTTGGGCCTTTAATAGCAGTTTAAGATCACTCGCAGAAAGGATTTCAAAACGGCACCATGCACAATCATATACAAACATACACATACGTGCACACACATAGAAAACACATACCTAGAGACGGAGGCAGACAAACAGACAGTACGTGTCAGATAGTTCACAACGAAGTCTTCACCCCCCCTCTCTCTCTCTCTTTCTCTCTCTCTCTCTCTTTCTCTCTCTCTCTCTCTTTCTCTCTCTCTCTGAGTTTTTCTCTTGCTATTAAAACAATAAATGTCCAAGATGATTCAGTGTTTCAATTAAAAAATGTATATGAATATATTAGACAGTTTTTGTTTAGGATACGATATAAAATTTTTGCTGTGGTTGAAAATACAACACAAACACCACCTTCCGTTGAGTCACAACGGACTCCTCTCTCTCATATATATATATATGTGCGTGTGTGTGTGTGTGTACGTGTGTATCAAGGTGTAGCTGCAATTCAAAGGGGCCAGCCGTGTCATATTCTGTTTGAGGCTGAATCTCTCTGAGATTTACGTTAATGTTATGCCTGTCTGGTGAGTACTCAGCTATTTGTGAGTTAATTTTATCCTCGTGTGCTAATGAAAAGTGAAATTTGCTGTGTATGCATCTATGCATGAACGTTTCTTTGGATTTATGTATCTACAGCCTCTCTTAGTTTCTCTCTTTCTCTTTCACTCCTTTTCTGTCCCTCTTCTGTCCCGCTTTTCATTTAACAATGTGTATATGCATCTATGTATCTACTTCTCTTGCTTTGAACGCCTTCACCACTCACTTCCGCTTTCCACTCTCTTTCTCTCTCACTTTTTCTCTCTCTTTCACTCTCTTTCTTTCTCTCTTACGTCCTCTCTGAAACGAACGCCGTCACTACTCACTCTCTCTTTAGCTACTCTCTCCCTCTCCCCCTCTCTCTCTTTCTCCTCTCTCTCTCTCTTTCTCTATCTCTCTCTCTTTCTCTCTCTCTCTCTCTCTCTTATTTCCTCTCTGTCCTTTTTTCTCTCGCTTTGCCACTTCTTTGAAGTAAGTGTGAGGCACGCAACAAGTACGTACAATAACAAAAAGTTAGCGTATTAATATTATTGATTAAAGAAAAATATTTTGCCACCATTTCATTCATGACGGAAACAGTTTTACTCCGTACAAAACATATATCGATCAAATGTCACAAGGAAGATAATAATATACAAATTCAATTATTGTTTTATTATAATAGAATACTGACTTCATACCACTGTTTTTTTTTGTTTTTTCTTCCAATTCAATTGGTTTCGGATTTATTTTTTCCATAAATATACACATTATATAACATAGTATACTATATTATATATACTTCCCGATTAAATTAGAGAAAAATGGGTTTTAAAAATAAGTAACCTCGCTATAATTTTCAAAGATTCAAAATTGTTTTCTACAGATAAATTATTTATAAACTAAAATGTATACACACAATTTACATTTCACGGATATTTGTCCTCATCTTGTTTGTTGTTAACACAATCTTTCGCCTGATATACACTCCAACTTTCAATAGTTGTCTTGGAGAAATTTCGAACTTGGGTTCTCATTCAAGGCATTTTCGATATTATTTTTTATTATTATTCAGGTCACTGCCTGGAATCGAACTCGGAATCTTAGGGTTAGTAGCCCGGGCGCTTGACCACTGCGCCATATGCCCGTGGACAATTATGAGTGAATTTTAGGGCTTATAAATCTAATATTTTCCTGTCTGTCAAATGTAAATAATGTAAATAATGTAAATAGTTCCTCATCTCATTGTCTTCAAATATACTACATTGACTTTCTCTTGTTACTGTAATCACTTTTAACTTAGTTCGACCTAATTTAATGAAATCTGATTAAATTTGTTTTAACTTATTTCAGATAGTAGATAGGCATGGGGTTTGGGGGAAGATGGCAATAGAAGGAGGTGTCTTACTGAAAAATGTAAAATTGATAGTAAAGATACTTAAAGTGAACACTTTTGACATCAATCATTTTGAGTTTGTACCAAAATGATAATGAGTGCGTACACTCTCTTTATTGTGACAACTACAAGATATTCTTAGCCTGGACTAAATCCTTATGAATGAAATCTAACGCAATGCTCTGTGGTTCGG
This sequence comes from Octopus bimaculoides, assembly GCF_001194135.2. Taxonomy (NCBI): domain Eukaryota; kingdom Metazoa; phylum Mollusca; class Cephalopoda; order Octopoda; family Octopodidae; genus Octopus; species Octopus bimaculoides. Next base: position 5,838,756 of record NC_068992.1, read on the forward strand.
TATTCAGAGGGAAAGGTAAGCTACATGCAACGTGGAAACCATCAGTATTTGTAAAACATTCAGTGTAATTATTAATGTTCGCAGCATACCAGCCTTCAAGGCTCACTGTACAAAGAAACTCATTGATGGGCCTAAAAATCAATACGTTTAATAGGAAATCTAGTAATGGCAGTATTTGTGTTCTATAAGAAGGATTAGGAAGAAATATAAAGCTATAAAACCATCTAGTAAATGACCATCATTTTATGCAGTGAACGTGCAGATATGAATATTATACGATGTAAGGTAAATTACTGTGTATATCAGATAAATATTTATGTATAACACAGAATAGGGCTTTAGAAGAGATGAACAGGTGAAAGTACAAAGAAAAAAAAAACACTATAATATGCCTTCGTCAAAAGGCCAGCAACATTGCAGAATCCTTAGTTTTTCTTATATAAAGGGTATAAGGGACCGTGGTGTAGATTTTCCAAAGACAGTGTAGCCAGTGAAACGAAATCAATACATAGATTAGGAAAATATGTATACGAATGCAAGCAAATCCGTTTTCTATTTCAGGAAAGGTGTTTTTGTGCATATGTAAAAAGGCTAATATTGAACTATTGCCAAATATAGTCCTTGAATGCAAAGATAGGAAGTATAGAAATAAATGGGCACAATATGTGAATTTGGATGCATAAATGCGTTCGTGAGCGGTGGAGCGCAAATCATTTAAATAGAAGGGAGAAAGCTGTGCTGCTACAAACAGATGATGCATTAGAGGGATGCCAACGGTCTAAAGATGCCAGATGACTTTTTAAGAAGAAGCTTCCAAACATAGGAGGTGAATGAATTTATGGAAGATTTGGTGAAGGCTTACATCAGGTGGTTGAATGCTACGAAGGAATGGCAGGAAATCGTAAAGTCAAGAAAATATACATGAAAATAAAGGGAGAACAATGATAATATCGTTCGTATTTGCTGCAAGGTTTGGAACAATGACTGGAAAGTTGGTGGAGCGGAAGATAATTGAATCCTCTCAGTACACAGCTGATTATTATTTTATCGATCTCAAATAGATGAAAGGTAAATTTGGCACCGGTGGAATTTGAAATAAGAACATAAAGACCGACAAAATGCCGTTAAGCATTTTGTCCGGTGTGCTTACGATTCGGCCAGTTCGCCACCTTCATAATGTCGTTCATACTGGAATGTATTTAGAATTGCATGGGTAAGTTTGGTTGTATGCGTGTATGAATGCGAGATGCTTTGTGTATACGATCACCCTCTGTATGTATCAGTGCTGAAATGTTTAACATTCCATCAAGCACAGCTACACATGCAAACGCACGGACAGTCGCACGGACAGACACTCGTACACGCTTAGACCCCAGACACACGCAGATAGATAGATAGATAGATAGAGAGAGAGAGAGAGACAAAGATAGATAGATAGATAGATAGATAGATAGATACATACATACATACATACATATATACATATATGCATACATACATATATACATACATACATGCATGCATACATACATACATACACACATACATACGTAATACATACATACATTCATACATAAATAGATACTACGTAAAGTGCAAGAACACCGTAAGGGGAATTTCTCTAAACTTGTTCAATTATCCAAAACAATTATTTCTACATTAGTTTATCGAAGTAAACTATACACATGATAATTAATTATTCACCTAAGCTTTCTATGAACTCTATAAAGCATTATGAACAATTCATGTAATACCATCGAAAATGTACTATATCTATAATAAACGAGACATTCTGTCTGTTCGACCGTCCGTGACCCCAGTACCTCAGGCTATATTTGTTCTACATAAACATATTATATTGTTTTAGGAATCAGGAAGGTCTCGGGATTGAAAACCAACCCCCTTCGTTCGGTTCTTCAACTTTCAACATTCAGATCAGGTCTGGCTGAGTGTTTGTGATATGCTAACATTGAAAATTCAAATTTGAATGGTCAACACAAAGTTAACGAATAATTTTATTTCTTGTTTTTCAGGATTACCAATAAGTAACTTAAAAGATGCAGTGACTTGGATGGAGTTGTAATGAAGTTAGATCTCTTGGATTTCGGGATCCGAGATGAGAACAATTACCGATATTCTATGATTTTATCATTTGTTATTTTTGTTTAAATTATCTGCTGTTGTTTGAGAAATACATATGCAAGCTGCAAAATTACACACGCGCGCGCGCGTACGCATGTGTATGGCACAGGCAATAAATGAAAATGATGGTGATTCTTATACTGAAGAAATGAAAAAAAAAATGATAATTGATCGTGGTGATGATGATGGTGATGATGTTAAGATGCCAAGGCGTTGGTGGTGAAACTGTTTTCAACTGTGATAGTGGAGATATTAGCAGAACTGTTTTAGTGGTAGCGGTAGCGGTGGTGTTGGTGAGGGTAGAACACACCTATTTAGATTTACTAATTCATGATATATACTCATTTCAAATACAAATAGTTTCTGGAGAAAATTTTAATGTATTTGCGAATACCATCTTCAGATATATCTTGTAAAAAATGTTAAATCGAAAAACATTTTACAAGTCTCTATAAATATATGGATAAGGGTTATTTGTTTCAATGTTTAAAGTTTTATCTCTATTACAAGTGTTCTTCCAATTTATATTCTGCAATTTATATGTTATTCTAAGTAAATGGAAGACAACTATAGTTGCGGCTATATATATACATATATATATATATATATGTGTGTGTGTGTATGTGTGTGTGTGTGTGCGTGTGTGTGTGTTTGTATGTTTGTGTGCGTGTGCGCGCGTATGTGCATGTAACTATCTATGCATCCATGCGTACATTCATAGACACACATAAATACTCACACATACATAGAGAGATAGATAGATAGATACATGTATATATGTATGATTCTAAGTTGGCATGTGTTATATATATATATATATATATATATATATATATATGTATGTGTGTGTGTGTGTGTGTGTGTGTGTGTGTGTGTGTGTGTGTACACTAGACAGACACATATTCACACATTCACGTTCACATGCACACATAGGTCTGTATAAACACATGCGTAAAATCACATATGCACGAACCTAACAGATTTTTAAATGATTCGGACAAGACATGAAGTAACTAGCTGAGGTGCCCCGTAATTCTCTAGAAAGCGAGGCTTATCCCTTGGTTCCGTTCTCATATTTTTTTCTCTAATCCAATAACAACAATAGAAAGTATGTAGCCCTAAAGCGGTTTTTGTGCATTTACCGAAAAATACCAAACTGTCTTGTACAGGATCTTGTTTTTAGGACTTCCCAATAAGTTATGAATATCCAAATTGTGAAGTCAGTTATGTAATAACATGCAATCAGTTACTTGATTGTAAGAATTCAAATAAAGTAGCACCGGAAAGGGCTTTAATGCGTTTCCAGAGTATATAGAACTTAGGACGAAATACTAATAACGCATGTATGTTAAAATCGGGAAGCATGTTACGTAATAATATGCTAATCAGTAAAGAATTCTGGATAAAGCGTTTGTGCGTTCCCAGAGAATATTACCCTCAGCGGTGCTAGCGTTGGTATATTCGTGAATAATTCGCTAACTGAAATAAGTTGATCTATTCTTTAGGACAATACTATTTACTTGTTTAAGGGTTGTACTGGAAATATTGCGAAAATAACTCAAACAGTTCAAATACTGAGATATAAGCATACTCAATTGAATTTATACCAAATTATTTAGGAAAATGAATGGGTATTTCCTTTGGCTGTTAACATCTGGGTGAATGGGTTATATATCTTGACTGTTAAAATGAAATATATAAGATATATATAATGACCCCTTCCAGGGGCCCTACTCTCGACTTTTTCAACAATCTGAGTATGCTATGAGGCTTCCAGATCGGTGGTCTACTCATGTGTCAGGTTTCATCAAAGTTGATAAAATGATGTTCGGGGAGTTAGCTGACAACTCCACAAACACACCTCCAGACAAAATTTCTCATATAGGTAGTAGATATTTCTGCTGATATTTCTTGTTATCCGTTCAAAGCTCACTCTGGGTGAAGTTGTCTCCTACCTTTACTTTTACTTCTTTCACTCAATGGACTGTGCTGAATTTATTTTTATTTGTGTGTGTGGGTGTGTGCGTCTGAGTGCGTGTGTGCGTGTGTGTGTGTGTGTGTGTGTGTGTGTGTGTGTGTGTGTGTGTGTGTGTGTGTGTGTGTGTGTGTGTGTGTGTGTGTGTGTGTGTGTGTGTGTGTGATTAAAGACATATTTTCCACAAGGTAGGGGAAAATAGTACTCATGTACCCAGTGTACATTAATGGGTTTTTATTAAACTGAAAAATCTGAAGAAACTGTTGCTCGGAGATTCGCGCTCTCCAACGTGGAGCAGTTGTGATCACGGGTTTCTTTCAGGTTCCGTCTACCTGTGTCAGCCAGGAGTCTTTAGTTGGCCCCAGCCTATAGAAGAATCACTTGCCCTAGGTGTCACGCAGTGGAACTGATCCTGAACCCATGTGGCTGGGAAGGAAACTTCTTATCACATGGCTACAACTCTCATTAATCTTTCTGAAATGTATAAAAGATATTGCGAATATAGAGCAGTACATTGTCGCATTTCGTTGAGATTGTCGCTTAAGCATATCCTTGCGAAATCTCTTTCTGCTTTTATATTCTAAATCCGCCGTTGACGACGTATGCCCTGCTCCGTCTCCCATCACGTTTTAACCAAAGCAACCCTGGTATCTATGGTAGAAGTGGTTCGTTGGAGGGGTAAATATATGTCTCCTCTTTCATCGGCCTGTAAAACTTTAAGACCTACCAAACATACAGTACGCATGTGTGTGCGTATCACGTGTTATTGCTTTCTTACAACATGGTGTAGTATTAAAATTTTCAATGATCTCCATTTCCACGAACTCTGTCTCACGTAAGAAATTATTCACGACGACAGAATCAAACTTACGTTTCGAATGACATAACTAAATTTATTATAGGTCATTTCTTTTGTCTCCTTCAATAAATAACTTAAATGGATTAACTTCGTTCTTATTGTGGATTACTCTAGCCACCTGAACCAAATAAACACACAAATACACACAACACACATATGCACATACACTCACACACGCATATAATATATCTCGTGCATATAGTTACATTCAGTGAAACGAGTGAAAGTAAAGATGGCAGACAACTTCACCCAGAGTGAGCTTTGAACGTACAACAGTAACTATCAGCAGACATACCTACTACATATATGGGAAACTCAGTGTGTGGGTGTGTTTGTGGAGTTGTTAGCTAACTCCTCCTACATCGTTGTAACGATTTTGATGAAACTTTACACGTAATATATCGATTTTCAATTTGCTTCCACTGGCTTGGGTACTACTCTAATTACTGGTATTAATAGCTATGATATACAAAATATATATAGGAGAAATCATGATAAATGCATGTGTTTCAACATTGCGGCTATTTGAAAGCTTTGCATTGGATTCGAGCTACATCGGTTTACCAGGAAAATTATAACATGCATATGCACTCAAATGCAAACACACAAAGAATCACACAGGCATATATATAAATATACATTTTCTGAATAAGTGTTAAAATTTCATTCAGCTATTTGTCCTGAACTTACTGTTTCTACATACTCCACCATGCGGTTTCGTTGCTGTTTCTACTATAAAATGTGTAATAGAACTGACAACTCACTACCATATTTAATTGAACATTTAAACTATTTTCAGGAAGAATTTTTCAATTCTATTTGCATTGCTTCACTTTAGAAATATTTATATATTTAAATATATAAACATCAATAAACATATGAAGTGTAAAGATATTCCATAATTTAAAATTAATCAATATAATTGAAATTAGAAAAATATGATAAATGAATTTACACTTAGACAGGTTTATATTTTGTTTTGTAATTCACCAAAATATTGTGCAAATAATTTCTGGTGAAGACAAAGAATACATTTTAGAGAAACGGAAAATACAAGAAATCAGTGAATTTATACAAGAATTCCATGGTTTTACCAATGTTTTGTATAAAGCTATAGAAATAAACCTGTTATTATTTTATAAACTGAAAAGATAATTTTCAAATAACAGTACATATCAATATGTTATACTAAAATTATCGAATTGTACAACTGTTTTATGATACACAACAAATATATAAAACTTTGGAACTAGAACATCCAACGCATAAATCTTTTTATATAATGAGTTTTATCAAATGGCCCATATCATTGGTTAAAGATTTATGACCGAGTACTAATATTAAAGGAATAAAAATAGAATGACTGGACATGGTACGTTCTCCTTCGTATGCCCTACGTGTTCAATGATATTTACCGTTGGAATCTGTATTATTTCAAAAATAGTTCAGTTAGGATTCTATTATCTATCATGTTTGTTTCTTTTTTAAGTCATTATATCTTGATATTGTTCTGTTATGCATTCAGTTGCCCGTTTCACAGATTTCCCTTCACAGTATTAGAACTCTTCAATGTAAATTTGGAAAAGATGTCATCATTCAAGATGTTTACAAGATTCGTATATGAGAGGCTTTCCCGTATGTGATGGTGTGTGTCTGTGTGTTCGTGTGGGTGTGCGTGTGCGTATCTGTGTGTATCTGTACGTGTGGGTGTGCGTGTGCGTATGTGTGTGTGCGTGTGGTGCTTTTATTACACTGAATCAAAGAAAAATCTGGTATTCTCGTAAACTTCTATCTGTCAATACATATATACATAGATAGATAGATATACATACATACATTACATACATGTATATATATATATATATATATATATATATATATATATATAT
>NC_068992.1:5845653-5855653 GCF_001194135.2 Octopus bimaculoides
GCTCAACTCATGACCTAATCATATTCTCATTTGAAACAATATATCAAGCACTGAGACAAACTCACACACGCAGACGTATGCACCTATATACATAACTATATATATATATATATAGAGAGAGAGAGAGAGGGGGGGAGGGGGGAGAGAAAGAGAGAGGGGGGAGAGATATACATGTTAGTATGTGCTTGTAATTCGTTTATGTAGCGTCTAGTCCTCACCGTGGACATTACTACCGAAACTAATTCTCTTCATGTTATTCGTGTTTCTAGCTGTAATTTATCTCTCATATCTCTAATATCCTAGTCATGATGGAGTCAACTGTTAATAAATTAAATTCTCCTGTCGGAAGATCATGTGGTATCCTGGTGTCATTTTGTCTCACATTATCACGGTTCAACTACACTTTTGGTCAACCATGTATAAAGTTGCGATGTGTGTCCGCCAGTATATTCGATTTTAAGGTGGTAATACCTTTTAGTTGAAATATTTAATATATCAAGCGACTATATACTAGTCTCGAATCAATACATGTTGGAATGGTGAGTATTACTACATACCTGACGGAATGTTATTTAGAGTTTTGACAATGTTGTTTTTAGCAAATGGTAGTCACGAATCAAATATTTAGAATGAAAATAGAAAACATTGATAAAATCTTATCTAACCGTTCTTGTTTGGAATTCAAATAAGTTCTATTATTTTGCCGAGATTAACGGCATCTATCATTTCACTTTGTGTCATATACAGAGTCGATAAACCAATTAAATTAAATTGTTACAATATTTACAATTCATTTCAGTGACAAATTTGAAAGAAAAGTTGCAGTTTCACATGCAACGTTTCTGCTATCTTTTGTTACAATTTAATAGAATAAAATAGATTTCTAAATTAGAGATGATTGTTTTCTGTTTTCTTTTTTTATGAAATAGTAATGGCCCGTGGTTTATACTGGAGAAGGTGACTGATCACTTCGCTTCTCCAAGTAACATTTCTTCTAAAATTTCAAGTTCCACGAAAGAACGGTGCAACGATTCTCTTTTGACAGATCCGACAGAAAATGATCAAACCACATCACATAAGATGTTTAGGTGATGTATTCATGCACGACTCTTTTGATGGTCCATTGTGAAAGCTTGAGACGTTTTACAATGGCTCTGGCTATTTTTGCGAGGTACGTAATCTTTTATTTCTAGAAATTCATGTACAAAGTTTTGATGAAATTAGGGTCCTGTACATTTATTTTTCATTTAGCTGCTGATGATGATAGAGCCATATAAGCAAGCTCCAGTTTTATCGAACTTTAACAATGAAGTATCACTGAATCATTATGCCACATTTTAAGACAATGATTACTGTGTATCTTTGTTGCTCATAACAATCTTTTCGACACATCCTGCATCGTTTTCATATGAGTGGGAAACCATAAAACTAGTTGTGGTGCATCTCTCGAAGCTGAATCGCCCTGTCAGTTAGTGATAACGGGTCTCTCGTTCAATGAACACGTTTTCACCTCAATTTAATACAACATGTAGATAGTGACCGTAGGTTCAAACCGATGGGCTGGAATGGTGAGAGGGAGGTTCCGTCTCGAATTTATAGATATGGCAGGGAATAATAAAATAGAAATAAGAATAAGTAGCATAAAATTTACAATAAATTAAAGTAAAATATTGCGTTTCATCACTCAAATATAGTAACGTCCAAACGCACACATGCGGTCTTTTGTACACAAATAAGCACACACCCGCTCATATTCAAAGTTACATGGATTTCAGTAATCACTTTGGCACCTATTCTACCATTATTGTGAGACAAAGCAGTATAATCTCTGGCTGACATGGTCAGGGGTTTCAGTTAGTCATAAATCTATCAGTGGCAATTTACCACATGTATATATGACCACATCCTTCTATATATCTCCATACATACTAATTAATAAACATGTAGGGCAAGATTCATAACAGACGAACTGTAGACAGGAATATAGCTTCGTAATCCAGGCCTTCCGTTATTGGTGCTTGCTAGGTGTTGATGGACCGTGGCTTATTGACAGGGGATGCACGTCCCCGATTTCCTTGGCCATACCGTTCCACATAAATTTGCTTGACAGCAACCGCCGTGTGGTTTTAGTACCCGGATGGGAAAGTCCGTGAATGACGTCGAAAACTTCCTTTCGCCAAGCTGATAGGATGATCGGTCGTGGCTTCCCAGTGGATACGTCGCACAGTAGGGTTGTGCCGTTAAAACCAAATTGTACAGTTATATATTTGTTAAGCTTTACACAAACAAACTAGTGGAGACGAGAATATATATCTCAATGGTTTATTACTTTAGGTACATCAGGGCTTAACTCATGTTCCCATGTCGACACACAGTACACCCAGATCATCCGTACCAAACGACTTCTGCACGGCTAAGATTGTGTTCGTCCAACGTGACATACGGTGAAAACCCCTCCAGTCACCCAATGATTGTCCATATGAAACCATACATCCGGGAGATAAATCATTGCATCTCCTAATTGGCTGACGACAAGACAGTCTCCATTGATAGGTTGAAACCGGCCCATCTCGATGCTGACAGCCCTTTTCAGGTAGCCCAACCAGCAAACAGGGGTCGCTCTAGGTAGATCACAACAACCCTTGACAAGGAAGAGTCACCAAATAACCAAGTAATCACACGCATGAGCAGTACAATTAAAACGCTTTCCCGGTTCTAATGAGAGTAAACAGTTCTGTGGCGGAGCAATGTAGGCCAGGATTCATGACAGACGAACTGTAGACAGGAACTTCACTGCGGGCTAGCTAGGGAGTTGGTCAGCAGCGAAGTGGACTTCCGGATTGAGAAGGGAAACAAAATAATGTTAGCAGTGAGCGTTAAATGAATTTGAATTAAACGAATCATAAATAACTGATGACGGCAGGTAACCAGTTTGCTGTGACCGAGCTTTAGATGACATACTTCAAGGTCTATACCGTAATATAAAATTATTACATATACATATACATAAGCATATACATATACATATACATATGCATGCAAAAAAAAAAACACACACACACAGACATATTTATTTGTGTGTACACACACACACACACACACACACACACATATTTATTTGTGTGTACACACACACATATATATATATAGTGAGAGAGAGAAATAGGCAGAGACACACATGCATACAAACAGACAGACAGATAGATAGATAGATAGATAGATAGATAGATAGATGATAGATAGATAGATAGATAGATAGATAGATAGCGAGAGAGATTTGAATGCACTTATGCAATTTCTATAAGTATATGTGAAATATGTACATATTTATCCAAACTCGGCCGTCCATATACAACATAGAAGTACACACGCCAACACATATACTTATGAGTTTATGCGTTTGTGTATAAAGCAAAGCGTACATTAGTCGAAAAAAGAAGAGTATAAACGATATGGGGAAATGTATATTCGTTGACAACAAAATAAAATGTGTCCATTATAGCATTATAAATGCAGACATATACAATGGGCATCGTTACAAAATTTTCATGTTAGCGAAAGTTCTTCTCATAACTTTGACTAGTAGTATTTCTCCACTGATATCATGAGTTTCTTTTTTATATTCTCAACAATCCATATGGATATTTGTCTAAATTCACATCTTGCATACTAGCATTCTACGGCCATTGCACACGTATACTCACATGTTATACACACACGCATACTCACTGGTACATGTACATATATATATATATATATATATATATAGATAGATAGATAGATAGATAGATAGATAGATAGATAGATAGATAGATAGATATTTGCATATATATATACACACATATACACACAGACACATATATATAAATACGTGTACACATATATGCCTACATATGAAGATGCATATATATGTGTATGCGTATGTATACATAAACATACATATGTATCTATCAATCTATCTATCTATCTATCTATATATATATATATATATATATATATATATATATATGCATTTGTATCTATCTGTGTTTTGTGTACATACAAAAGACGTAAGGACGTTAACTTTGTAGGATTCATTTAATGGATTACGAAGAATAGAAAAAGAATCTGAAAATAGATAAATTTAAAATAAGAATTGCTAAAGATTCACATTGGAAATCTTTTATACAGTTTAGGTAAAAGAAGAAATCTTTTCAAAATATCTGTCGTATTTAATGATGTGTATGAACTCAAAATAATACTGATTTCTCGCGTGGAAAATGCATTATCAGTGTAATGGTCCGTATACTATTTTATAAACGGATGGTCAACAGACGATATGAACATATAAACAGCAAGTAGAGTTTTTTATTCATTATCTATGTAACGATTCCAAATAACATTAAGTTTGTTCAATTTTTCCTGCTCTTTTATATTATTTTTTTTCTGTTTAACAGATTCATTAATGAACTTACTGCGAGTTACAATTCACTCGGATTTAGAGTACTTAGTGTGATTTACGTTAACACTAGCGATATATATTTTCCATTTTATCTGTCAGGCTCGCAATGACCGACAACAGAATATTATAGTGTAGTCTACTGTGTGTCTGAAAATATATGCTTAGGTTGCTAATGATAGTGTAAAGAGTCCGTGGACGTTTGCGTGGTGATAGCGTTTTATTGGTTAATCTTCATTCATCATCAATCAACGAGCGATATTTGACAAGCAGCCGTCTTCGAGAATTTTGTCTTACACATTTGTGCCTTCTTTTCGTTGCATGCTATGTCGTTTTAGATTTTGCTAATGATTTTCTAACAAATGATATTATCAATATTTTTTGAAATACGCTTCGTTATAGTACAGCTTTTAATAAACTAGAAACTAGCTGCTGCTCAGTATCTCTCCGTAAACAAATACAAGAATGTTTATCGATGTTATCGTACATTTTTTTTCCAATAATGTGACAGTCATACTAGTTAAACTGGTCGACGTTTGGATTTCAAAAAGTATGAAAGTAGAATTGAGAAATGCGCATGCTCAAAAGGGTTACAGAATGTTATAATAAACTTTAAAATTGATGGAACTAGCATTGTTAATCAAAAATATTGGAGAAACACACATGTATTCATATATAGGGGCATTATATATACACACGTATTTGACATTGATATCAAATAATGTGTCTGGTTGTACGTAGCTTTTCAATTAATTGTAATTTGCTTTTGTTCTTTATTTTGTTTAGAGATCGATTTTTAAGCACTATTGGTTTGATACCTGAGGAATTATGCACGTCTACACTGCCAGCCAGCACACCATATTCACCTCCCCAGTATACCTCCATTTTTCTTCAACGTCTCTTGATCTTGCCTCCTTCCCCGAGGAGGGATGGTATTTGTCAGTTTGCGTAGCTCTACACGTGAGAACTCAAAACATAGTACTTTTAATCAAGTGAAATATAAATATCAACATATTTCAGCTATGATTTAGTTGTAGAATATTTTTTATTGTAACAGTCTTTCTGGAAGTGCACTTTCATTAGCGATTTTAAAATGAATAATGCCAATTACTAGGATAATATCAATTATATTTGTTCTTCAAAGAGCTTAGTCACACTAGAGTAAAGAACAGATATTCAAAGCAGTCAATTGGTTAACTGGAAATAAGAGTGAATTTTCTATTAGTTCACATCCTACGTTTTGAAATAATGTTAAACATATGGGCTAATGCAATGGCTTGCATTTTCAAAAAGAGGAAATATCCTCATATCGGCAACATCGTCATTCATAATATTTCCTATTATCGGCTTCATACGGCTCGATAAAAATACCATAATGCTGGGTATTGAACACAAAAAAAACATAGTCCGAGCGAGTCATTAATATTATGAAATGGTAAAGAAAATAATATAATCAATAAGGATGTTTGTTCCTTGTTGACTGAGTTAAAGGAAGAACAGTGTGTTTCAATCTATTACAATCATACTCTTTTGTCTTTCTCCGTCACAACATATGAATGAGAAAGGAAGGGGAGAGAAATGAATGAGGACTGCAGTTGAAAAGTATATAATAAATACACATTGAACACTTTATACACGTACCTAATTCATTCATATTAAGAAATTTATGTTATAAATTTTGAATAATTAGTATTTTGCATCAACTATAAGTCACGGACGGATTTGTGTTGCTTTAAGTCGTATGAATTTAGGTTGGTTTCAGTAAAGGAGAGCGCAATTGAAAGGATAGGTCGCTTTGAAAAAGTTGGTATTTACTTGCCAACTCCTGTATTTAGTCACGGCCAGCTTCATGTGGCCCTTATGTCATAAAAAAGGGAAGGAAAACTTTAAAATTCTTTTGAAGGAAACAAGCAGTCATAGAATGTTAATAGCGGATAGATTTTTCACAAAAACATAATTAGTAATAATAGAATTATTAAACTAAAAACTTGGTTTTGTACCTTTAATATATCAAAATACTACAATTAGCCGTCATTTTTGACGCCCTTTTTTCTTATTTCCTTTTTTTTTTTCCTTTTTTTTTTTGTATCGTCAGATTTTGGGAGTAGGAAGATATTTCTTTCTGTCCGCCAAGCAGGTATATGCCCTGGGTTCTGAATGATATGAATTATAGATACAGTCAGATGTTCGTGCAATTCTGTCGAACATTTTAGCCAGAATTGAGGGATCCAAGCGGGTCCCGTGGGGCTCTATCTATTACGCTTTCTAAGAACACACTTTAGCTCTTCTGTTTCTATTGCTTCCCACTATTATTCTTCAACTCCATTTAGTCTGTCTTTCTCACGTTCTATCTAGTCAATTTTAGTTTTAAAAGTCTTTTTCGCTGCTCCATATCTTCTTCCAGAACTCTTCTACTTTCTTAGTCGTAAGTTTTTGTTTTTATTTTCATTCTGAATTACTTCTGCCTGTTTTCCTATAAAATTATTTCACATCCGTGTTCAATTTTTAATAGAATTTGTTTCTTTTATCATAGCTTTTAAGCGGTTGGCCTTTTGACTGTGTATGCTGTTTCAAAAGTTCTTTAGCCGTAGGGTGATTTATAAGAACAATCATTTTATATGTTTACTTAATTTTTCTCAATTTCTTCTTTTGAAATGTACTCCTCTTTCAAGTTCATTGAGATCTGATACAACCATTCGTCGAGATTCAATCACTTTTTGTATGCTTAATTTCCACTTAGGATCTGTATCTTTATGTCTGGCGTTATATCACCAAACTTCAGTGCTCCCAGATAGTAATATACTATTCCTCTGTATCTGTCATTCTATCTTTATTGAGAATTAATATTCCACTTCTATTTCCATATATTTTCCCGGCGCGCAGTGAATACTGCCTGATTTGTACTGTCGATCTTCGTGAGAATATCCGTACGGACTATGCAAATAGTTTACAGCAAGAGTTTCACCAGTTTTCTTTAATTTTGCTAAGAACTTAAGATCATAAACAACCTGTAGTTGAATAATGACCGGCTCCGTTTTATCCAAATGGCAACATATTCCTATCTTTTGAAGCACCATGCTCAGAGGAATTAGATCAACGCCGGAGAACCAATATTAAATGAGTAAACCTGATAAATGTTGTTTCGTGTTAATAATGTCAAGCTCTCCATACATGGAAAATACTGTGGCTGTCCCATTTTTAAAACATATCTCCGCCTGTTCAATGAATCAACCTCAAGAATATTTATGACCTGATGTCCCAAATCCTAACCATAAAGCTACATCATTAAACTCCTTAAAGCATGGTCCTATAATACATGCGATATTATGAATACATAAGTTTAATAAAGTTTGAGTGTTTTACATTACCATAATCATACATGTATGTATTAAATAGGTTCATTTAACAATGGCCTGTTTCCCTCCTCCCATACATCTTTTATCAAATATACTCTTCAGAAGTTACACGGCATCACCACAACCATTGCTATCAGCTCCTCAGCAACGATAGTCACAGTTGCAACGACATGAGCACAAATCTTTAAGTTCCAAAAAATATCCCCGCCATTATCAGCAGCCAAAACACCAACATTATTTCCTCTCACCACTCAACACTACGTCTAACCAGAATTTATTCTAACTGATGATATCCGCCATCTGCACATCATCACTAGTGTCACTCTCACCAACATCACCAATATCATCACAAACAGGGTAGCTTCTCTCCAATCACTATTGATTGAAATATTTGGACAACTAAATGCTGTACATCAATACAGTCCATAATATATTGTCTCCACATGAACGATTGAGTTGCTAGAGCTACCAAATATATTTCAAATATCCCAATGAGTGAAGTAATATTAGATACATGCCCGATAAATCACGTGGTTATCAGAGCTGGAACTACTATTCTGTTCCCCCCCCCCCTGATTCAGGGCCGGCCTGACACCAGACCACATGAGCGGCAACACATCGTAGTTTTTGTTACTTTTCATTAACCCAGGATTATCCATATTAAAAATAAAAAAAATAAAAAAAACCTTTGACCAAATATGTTCCGGTTCTGATTATTCCGTTTGAGGTGGTAGTGTCCCAGGTTAAAACAATGGAAAGTTAACATTTTAAAAGATTGTTTCTGTGAGGTGCTAGAAACTCCTTTTCAACAGTCAAAAGTAAAACAAGTCTACATAGATATAATCGGATTACTAGTAATTTAATGCGCTACTTAATAAGAGTTACCTTGTGACTTAACAGAGATTTACGCTTCTATGACCATATTCGTAAATCTACATGTCACCGCAACATTCTTCGACGAGTAAATATATACATCAATGCAGTTTATTAAACAATAAATTATGAGAAATATGAAGACTAAACGGTGAAACAGCTACTGAATATGTGTATCATATTTGCGATACATTGGCGGTACTAACACAAGTCATTAGTTCAGTGAGTGATAAACGTACCTAACACGTGTACCGTATCAGCTTGTTACGGATTTATTTTGTATTTATTATGGGTTGATATTTAGCAATTATCTCGCACGAGCTGGTGATATGCTCTTTAGAACTGCATTTAATAATCACCTGCAAATGGTTGATGGTGAAAGATATGCAGTACATGTAACGTGTTGGCACGTGCGCATATCTGAATTAGTTTTAACGCCTAATCAATAATTAATTGCATCATGAATGTGTGCATGACACTAGCGCAAAATCTTGAGATACAGATGGAATTTACAACTTCTGTCACAGCTGAAGTCATCAAATGAATGATTGAACATCTAGGACCTTCTCTTTAAACGCAAATGCGAAGCATGACTTAAAAAAGAAATACGGTTATACAGTTATACGTGTTCCAGCAATGGAATTACCGTTTCCTTCTGAAATATAGCGTAAATTTATATTCATTAAATTAGTATTTATTCTACAAGACACAGGGGTGTATATAATATATTTTTTTCTATTCCTCTAGGCAGTCGAGGGAAGATAGGATTTTCCGATGTATCTATGCATACACATTATACAGGGATTCTGCATGTATTTAGATTTCTGTGTAAGTATTTAGTTAACTAAATATAATATATGTAAATCTATCCACATATGGTTATATGCCTATAGTCACACCATAGCATATCACCCAGAAGTCATTAAAGAGATATATAAGGCTAATGTATTGGGTTTGGAATGTTTGCTCAACCGTATTATACGCTGATATTCTCATATTGAACACAAATTTCACATAGATTAGAATTAAAATACGATAAAAATAAACGTGATTGTGTGAAGGTGAGGATGATGCTGCAGAAAGGAATAAGAAGAATATTGAGTTGGATGAGGATGATGAAAGGGAACCGAGGGGTTGGATGGCGGTGGTAATAATAGGTTTAATTTCCATGAGAATGTAAATAAGTGGGAGGAGAGATGAAAGATATCGGTTGTCTGGAAATATACACATGGGCTTACACATTTCGCCATATATATTTATGAATATATAAATAGATATAAATAAGTGTATCTGTCAGCTGCATCCAATTATGGATATCACAGAGCACACTCTG
>NC_068992.1:5857761-5858263 GCF_001194135.2 Octopus bimaculoides
TATATATATGTGTTTGTGTGTATGTGTGTGTATGTATGTATGTATGTATGTATATAGGCGTAGGAGTCGCTGTGTGATAAGAAGCTTGCTTCCCAACCACATGGTTCCAGGTTCAGTCCCACTGCATGACATCTTGTGCAACTGTCTTCTTTTATAGCCTCGGCCCCACCAAAGCCTTGTGAGTGCATTTGGTAGGCGGAAACTAAAACAATCCCGACGTATATGTATATATGTATTTGTGTGTCTGTTTTTGTTTCTCACCATCGCTTGACATCCGATGTTAGTATGTTTATGTCCCTGTAACTTAGCGGTTCGGCAAAAGAGCCCGACAGATTAAACATTAGTGATGGTGACGTCATCTCTGCTATTAAGGACACTTTTGACTAACAGCATGACATCTTTTTCACCATTGGGATCCAAAACCTATGGAGAAAGTGCCTGGAATGAAAGGGTGGGTTATATTCCGTGAAAATATATCCATATATATATATATATACATATA
>NC_068992.1:5858565-5860777 GCF_001194135.2 Octopus bimaculoides
ATATATATATATATATACTTATATGTATACATGGGAATGAACCCGGAACCATATGGTCGGTGAGGAACCTTCTAACAACATAGCCTCACGTTGGAATGATTTTATTTTGTTTGACATGAGTGACTGACTCAAGACCTTTGCATAAAAGCACAAGGTTGACACTCATAAAACCGAAGCTTAACCCGGTTTCTATGGCGTATTAGGAACTGACATTACAACACTTGCTCCTGAACTGGACGCCCGTCTTTTAAGTGGGGGAAAATGGCGTCACGTTGTTAAGAAATACCTGCAAGAAAAAGGTTTAGTCGCCAACAGCATTCCTGTTGGCATGTTTGCTACATTGGCGAATGACGCCGCAGTTTCAGCTACATTGTAAATGCAAAACAGGAAATATGGCTCTATGGAGCAATGTGAAACTTAGTGACCTGCTGGGCCAGGAATCGAAACCACTACAGTAAGTTAATTTCTGAAACACAATAGAACTACGTGGAACAACAAAAGTAATGAATACTAATAACTGGTATCAAAAGAAAAATACAACACCATTTTGATTCATTCAGAAAAGATCAACATGCCATGCATCTATCTGTTTGTTAACCTTTACAAACTTCAAAATATTCTGTCGCCACCACCGACTGCCATAATCAATAATTTATTAAAACAAGGCAAACTACAGTTATTCTATAAGTCGTCTTCTGTTTCTTCTTTAGAACAAAACATCTTTTATCATAATGAAGCAGTGTTTTTTTTATATTTTATAGAAAAATGAATATGTAAGTAATAGTAATAAATAAGTTTCTGTGTCACTTATATAATACAAAGACCGAAAATTATTTGGCTCAATGCCACATTTACTGACAATGCCAGTGATTGCTTCATTATTTGTTTAAATATTTTGGTGCGTAGTTTTCAAAATCTCTAGTTTAGAGCTGCTGATATAAATGCTGAAGCTTGGTTCACTTCTCCAGACATGATTTACATCTAATAGTCTGAACGGGAGAGGGAATAAAAGGGAGATATAGAGATATGCAGGTCAACGCACATACTAGGCGTAGTGTCAGTCGATGAGTAGTGGAAGTTACACAGACACACACAGTGAACGACACAGGACCATAGGAGGAAAAAGGTTAGAGAAGATGTAGCAAATGCTGTAATAAATATTTTTTCCTTTCTAAAATTTATTGCATCAGCAAATTTACTGCAAGATTACAATTTTGGTGTGTATACCATATTTTCTGACACTGTATAGTTTATTAGATTAACTTAAAAACGAATATAATATGTGTCAGATTTTCAATAGGATTAATGTTAAATTATCTTTCTGGTGTTTACATAATTCGGTAACAGAGAAAATAACTCCTGTAGTTTCTAAGCATCTTTCCCATCTTGCAATTATCTTGCCGTATATTTTCAATTATTTCAAGAATTTGTAAATAAGCAGATCTATTTACACACAACAAATCAATTTCTAAGTGTTACACAGAATTGAGCGGAAATCGTTTTAAGCTCTATCAATTTTCATCAGAAACGACAACTTTTTCACACATAAATTCAAGAAGATACTTAAATGCAAATTTGACAAAATCCTAGGAACACTTAGAAAATAGCCATTGAGAAATAAATTATTTCAGCTGTCACATGACAAACGTTATTGGTGCCATACTTGTCTCTTAGGCTACGGCATACGAAGTACGATTTTATGTGTGTGTATATATTTATCTATATATACATATATATATTTATTGCCCACAAGAGGCTAAACACAGAGGGGTCAAACAATAAATTTGATAGTTGATACTATGGAATACGTAGACAAACTGAAGGTAAGGCAGCACTACGGTGATACAGTCACTCTCACATTTTACAATCTTTCAGAAATACCATGTTCTTCGATTCAAATAGTACCGACTTAAAACAGTACGCATGAATCTGATGAAAATAGCTATAAATTTCCTTTAATTTTACATTATAAATTTTCTGTGAAATGACTCATTGTGTTATATTCAACAGATATACACACATTCAAAAATTTCTGGACGTTTCCTGAATCAAACGGAAATAGCATTAACCATTACAGCTATAGCAAATTGACAATAACCATGAAGGAACGGTACTGTGTGGTGTGCTGTAACTTTATATAGTCCGGATAAATAGTCCGGATACTTATTGATCAGGCCTCGTACATATATATATATATATATATATATATATA
>NC_068992.1:5861197-5865565 GCF_001194135.2 Octopus bimaculoides
GTGTGTGTGTGTGTGTGTGTGTGTGTGTGTGTGTGTGTGTGTGTGTGTGTGTGTGTGTGTGTGTGTGTGCGTGGGTGCGTAGGGTTGTATGTCTACTGTGACGTAGACTAACGGTCAGCAACTACCCTCTACGACATCAATACTTCTGAGTTAGCTAGTCTATGTCTTGACCCGTCTTAGTTAAACATTTATGATAGTTATTTTTTCCCCTTAACGACTGTAACTATCTGCCCCTACCCCCTCTTCTATCCTTTTCTTCATTCCTATCAACGCTATGCGACTCACATTCCCACATATTTACCCTCCACCAGTCCGACCTTATGTGTGTGCGTGTTTATCTGTGAGTGCGTGTTTATCTGTGAGTGCGTGTTTATCTGTGAGTGCTTGTGTTTGTGTGTGTGTGTGTGCGTGCTCTTCTAAGTATATACACAGATACTTACTTGAATACAGACATTGTGTGTATTCGGCTTCGTGTTAAAATTCTAAGAATTTTCTGGAGCTAAGATTAAGGCCCACAAATCCTGTCTTATAATTCGAGCGTCTGTTTATTTATTTTATGTACGGTGAAACCTCATTTTAAATGATAATCAAGTGCTTTAATGCCAAATGTTATTAAAATTAGGTGTTCATTGCGATGTGCATAATATTTGATGCACAGCTGGTGCATGTCTACACAATTACTTAAGGTTCGACTGCAAAATAACATTCATTAATAAAACATATATTCTAATTTCATGATGTTTATGTGAACTGAGGTTTTACCATAGAAAAGGTTACTGACTTCCATTGAGCGTGGAATTAAATGGAGATTAAAATAATGTTCACAAAACGTGATCATATTTTACTTATCTAGAAAATATCAACACGAATATTCTGTTATTAACAAAGATTCTATACAGCTGGTATTCTGGCAGAAATCTTGGAATCAAATATCCATTAATTGATACTTTAACTGTCAAAGAATGAAGGCTATTTGCGAATTTATAGCTGTAATATAAACGCAAATATGACTGTGCACACGTGACGTTCGATTCGTAACCACGTACCACTTTATGTATCTTCTACGATGCAATTTTCATTGACATTATATTGTGAATAAAAGAACGATAACTGGCAGAAATACATACATACATATAAACAGACACATAGACAGACAGACAGACAGACATACAAATAGACAGACAGACAGATAGACAGACGGACAGACGGACAAACACATAGATAAACAGACAGCCAGATCCATATACGTACATGAGAACATTTATGACGAATTAATGCGGAACTCACAGCTCTTGTACCCTGAGTATAGATTCTCATTTGTACTTTCCATCATACGTGCACTAAGTTATGTGCACTACATCATACGTGCACAACAATCGTGCATAAAAAACTAGAAATACTTGGTTTCATGGAAAAAAGTGCGAGAGAAACTGATGTCGATTGTCGAAATCCAATTCTTACTATCGCAGTCAATATTTCTAAGACATTCTATAAATTCCCCATGTGATATTATGTGGGTAGATGCACACACATGTCTATACGCATCGTCAGTTCATCCAACGCGCCAAATCAACCGCGTATTTACAAACAATGGGAATTCTCTTAACTCAAGCAGTCTTGTAGCTTTGTAAGCAATCGGCTTGAAATCTCTCAGGAACTTGAATTAAACATACATACATACATACATACATACACAAGTGCATTTTCGACCATACGATACGTGTATGTAACAGTGTACGTAAAGATATACATGTTTGAATGAGGTTTTTAACTTATTTAAGGTTGGAAAGTAAACGCAACCACTGGCAGAAGGTGAGATGTTGAAGAAATATTCAATGATTGAAAAGACGTAGTTGTTAAAGTGACCATGATCTAATTAACTGCGAAAACTGTCGAATTTAGTAAGAGATTTTCTCGCAGTAATGTAAAAGACAGAAAATAGTACTACATAGTTGTATATTAAATCTTAACAAAAATACATTAGAAAATGTTAAATTTGAAACTATATTCATATCGATATATGGATGTTTTAACATCAGTAAGTGTCCTACAAGTGATTACTAACATTGCTTCATATGTGAAATGAACTTTTCACCGTTTCGGTAACACATTGGCGATATACATATTTCAAGTACTTTCATTCGAATTCTCTTGAATGAAACGCGTTTAAATGTCAACATTTCTTGATTGGTCTGACAGCTGCTAATTCACTTTGGATCTCGAATTCTGCCAGATCCTGATTGCGGGTTAAAAGCAATATTTCGACAAATTTACTTACATCTATTTATAATCCGGTAATGATAACACTTAGTACTTAATAGAGAAAAACATTTTCAGTTCCTCAAAGTTACCA
Organism: Octopus bimaculoides; assembly: GCF_001194135.2. Classification (NCBI taxonomy): domain Eukaryota; kingdom Metazoa; phylum Mollusca; class Cephalopoda; order Octopoda; family Octopodidae; genus Octopus; species Octopus bimaculoides. The sequence goes on from NC_068992.1 coordinate 5,863,551, forward strand.
GTTCTCTTTCCGAATCTGAGCATAACTTGGCTGTATTATACTTTTATAACTATGTACTAATGTACTGCATTTAAGTGATAATAAATTAAAGGGTCGTTAAGAATAATCAAAAATTTTAAATGTTTGGCAAAGTTTTGCATCAGCTTAGATGCTGTACATCTTTTAATAAGAGGTTAGAAATATGTTGACAAGATATATACAGGAAATTATCGTAAAATTTCTTCTGTTGTAAACTTTATATATAGTGAAGCAATTATATAAAATATAATTCTTCAATACATTTCGAGTTATAATTCTTTACAGGCATATTGCATAGAAATAGGCATTTTATGGTAGCTCTTCAGCATTTAAAATTTTTATTCAAAGTTTTCATTTAAATGGCTTTAAATCTTTCCTTGTTACAATTTCAAATGAGTATTTATTTCTGAATATATATTTAGGTTCTCGAATTTTACATTTTGCCGCAGAAGTGTTGTATTTCATTCTTTTTTTTTAAATTTCTATATTTTATTTTTTCTATTTTTTTAGTTCTCAAGTCAGTTATCACCGATTTCAAACAGAACTTTCAAAACATATATTCCAGCAGTGGCCATCCTATATTTTATTCAAACAGAAAATTATCTTACACATCGCATTCTGTAAACACTAATTAGCGTGATGTGGTTAATTACAGACTTTCAACAGTGAAACATTAATTCAATATTTGTTTGTTTCTTTTTTTCTAAGAGCGAATTGTACAAGAGAATAATTTTGGACATAATTCAGAATGCAATTGGTAACATATTGCGTTTCATTCTCCGTTTTTCCCGCCAATATATGCAATATTCAATAATTTACTTACATAAAAGCTGTACACAAAACACACACACACACGCACACACACACATACACACACACACACATACACACACACACACATACACACACATATATATATATATATATATATATATATATATACACATAAATATAGAAGAAGAAGAAGAAGAAGAAGAAGAAGAAGAAGAAGAAGAAGAAGAAGAAGAAGAAGAAGAAGAAGAAGAAGAAGAAGAAGAAGAAGAAGAAGAAGAAGAAGAAGAAGAAGAAGAAGAAGAAGAAGAAGAAGAAGAAGGGAGAGGAGAAATCGTCTCCAAAGTCATTAATACTTCAGAGAAATGGAATATTAGAGGGAGATATTCTCTCTGTAATTCTGCTCATTTTGTTAAACCCATTAACATGCCTGCTACACACAACAAACAGCCACACGCTACGGTCTGAAGCTCCAAGAGATATTAATGTAATCCATAATTTCTTTGTGGATGACCTCGCGAGTTTGGCTTAAAATGTTAACACTGCCAAAAACTAACTGGAATTAATAACAACATTTTCAGCTAATATAGGAATGGGGATTGGCCAAAAGAAAATATATCATACCAAGAAACCGTGAATAAAGTTAGAGTGACCGAAGAATCTTACACTTGACTGGGGAAAATATGGCAGAATGCATTTGCCGTAAGAGTGCTTATTGCAACCTTTGAAATACTTGACCGGTCTGGAGAAGAAATCCGGTCCACATACATTAAAATCCGAAAAACTCTAACATCAATTGGAAATTTCTACAAAAGTAGTGATATCGACAGCTTCTAAGAAAAAATACAAGACGTATGTGGGTGACATCATTGCAGACAGACGTAGAAGTTCGCATTGTCTCTCTCAGACAGCATTTGCTAAAGAATAGCCTTAAAGATAAATACATTAATTTAGTATTGGGAACTGAAGAAAACAATATCTTATTTCAGGGAGTATTCTCTTCCCGAGGGCCCCCTATTCAACCCCAAATCAGCTGCACTAGCATACCTCAAAGAAGACCTAGTGAAATGCTTAACATACCAAAAAATACAACGCATGAATAGGTTTCTTGTAGACTTGAACACCCTTGGACTCTTGACAGCTATGTCGCATCACACTCACACACACGCACACACACACACACAAACACACACACACACACACACACACGCGCACACACACACACA
>NC_068992.1:5865687-5868926 GCF_001194135.2 Octopus bimaculoides
ATATATATATATATATATATATATATATATATATATATATATATACATATTCTTTGGTATAGATATACACAGATACATTTCTATTTTTGTGTCTGTGTATTTGTAGTTATTTGTATGCTCTTATTCTAATTTTTTCTCTCTCCGATTTCACAATTCATTACTAAGACCAAATTTACGTAAATGTTTATGGGAGCAGTTGTCATTGGTATCCTTGTAAGACTGTTGTTTTTAAAATGTATAGTACCGAAGGCAATCAGCCATTTTCACCGTGAAATATACCGTACGTGTAGCCATAAAGCAGTATTTAAATGTCTAATTAATGTTATTGCTTTCTAGTAATTTAGTCAAATTTATAACATTAAAATACCGCATTTTAATGCCCTATTTGACATGTTATCTGTCGACATACGTCACAGGTTCTCGTTTTCAGAACATGCAAAACTTCTGATGATTTTAATCTAATTTATTTCAAAATCTTTCATCTCATTTTTCACAGCTTCCCTACCCAACAAATGTTTCTCACCATCTTATTGCAGATGTAGGAAATAAAAAAATGTAGTCTGTATCAAACCCGTTGTAAAGCATGGCAGCCACAGAGGTACAAATTTCCTAGATATTTGTACTAGAGAAAATTGAGCCTTTCAACTTATACTCGACTATGTTAAAAAAGCAAGGAACCTTTAGACAATGCAGTGCTGAATATCCTATACTTGAAAGGGAATGAAAAAACACAGATGGTCTGAGCTGAAACACGCTTTTGATCAGAAGATAGGGTTGACTTGTCTATAAGTTGCAACTGAGGTAGCATGCTAATAAATAAGCTAGAATTGATGAGGTAAGCAATAATATTTACGTGAAGAACAGATATATAAAAATATACATTTTATTAGCTGTCTAAGAAGTGGAAGAAAAAAATCTTTAATTTTCTTGACCTTCAATAATGATTGGGATTGAAATAAACTATCTTTAAATTAGAACTTTGGATCCAATGTTTAAAACAGAAATGACACCTTTAAATTATTCAAGTGGCCAGGTGGTACTATCACTGTTTTGTGATAAGTTATATGTAACAGTTTGCAGTTAAACGACTACCATTGGAGCTTTGTATTCAGAATTCTACGCCCAAAACTCTGCGACTACGTGTAACGTTATTCCACTTCTTACGATCTTATATAATTTTTAACAATACTGGATGTCGAATAGCATTTTGCAATGTGTCTTCCCATTTTTATTGAGAAAACTATTGTGTCATTTGAAGAGGGCGCATTAGCTATGTTTATCATGTCAAGCGATGACTTAGGGTCTCCTACATTAATAATAATGTGGAAGCAAAAAGAAATATAAACAATAATCAGAATTAAACCTAAAAAACATTAACTATATATTTTGCATGAAGAATTGATAGTTCTTTAAGACGAACGGGATTCATTGATACTTTGTGAAATTAGTGTTGTCGCATTTTATGCTGATGTTAATAAAAAACGCATTAACATTATTTATGTCAAAACGAAAAGACACAATTGGCAATACATCTAACATGACCTCAATCTTTTCATAGAGTACAGATAAGAATAAGACATTAATGTAAGCATACACTTCGCCATCCTCGGGGAATATTGATGAAAAAGAATGTGGCAAAACTGTAAAGTAATGAACACACTTGTAAATACATAGAAAGTAAATCCATCATATTTTAGCGTATTAAACATACAGGATCTATACATTCTCTGGTGCGTATTTAAATAGGATACAACTCTAAGCAAGAAAACGACGAAAACTACAGCACAAATATGCATACAATTTATATTTCACTGTAATAAGACGATTATGTTGTTCAATCAATAAACAGCCGTTATCTATCCTATTGCACATTAAGTGGATCCAACACGTCAACTCCTTGTAAGATATTCATTTTCTTCACATTGACAAGAGCAGTTCCCAACACTTGAATCATTTACAATCTAAAGACCATTGCGCTTGTGTGCGTGCGTACCTAACGTTTATTTACTTTTTTTTATCTTTATATGAATGTCAACCGTGTATAACCGATTTAGCAAGGAGAAGTAGATTAACTTTGTAACTTGAATTCATTGAAGCAGCTACGAAATCACATTTAAACCACATAGTACTGGTTTCAAAAAAGAAAAAAAAAACAGAACGCGTTACCTAATGAATCTTTGTCTGCTGAGCACGAAATCGTATTTGAGATTGCCATGCATAAAACATGTTTGAATACATTTCCGTTTCATCAAGGGTGAATTATCGCTAAATAAAATTACTGTAAACACGTACAAACATGTAATGATCTGCCATATTGACCAGCTAGAAATTACAGTTTGAAACACCTCAGAATAATGTTTACATGTAAATTGGATAATGTAGTTTTCCATACGCTGTCTGAAATATAGTGCAATGGCTGGAAATTATTTGCCAATATATGCGTATTTGTAACGGTATCTATATGAATATATGCATACACACATGCATACATAAATACCTACACACATGGATATATGTATGTATATATGTATGTATAATATATTTGCATGTTTGTGTGTGAATATATATATATATATATGTCTGAAGTATGAAAGTATTATAGAGACATGAAGTCAAAGTCAACTTGGAAGAAAGTGGGGAAAATGACATTAAAAGACCAAAAAACGTTATTAAATAAAAAATTATATAAAAGAACTTAAGATATGTTTATGTAGAAGTACCTCAAAAATGGAATGCAGAGAACTAAAAACATGTGAAGAAGTAAAGTTGATTTTTCGCTATATGAGATGAATATAAAATAGGAAATTGAGTGTCTACAGTGTTTTTAACTTTGAATATTCCATGAGCAACACTGCAGCAGACGTTATTAGTCCGATGTGACTGGGTATAAAATTGAAGTGTCATGATATGATCAAAGAAGAGTAGAAAATTGATATTTATAACAGAACAGATCTTGACTCATACATAGAATGAAACCCAAATTCAAATACATAATTTACCGACTGAAATACGCAACCACACACGCACTCATACACATATACACATATATGCACATACACGTTCTCACAAACGGAAATATAGAGAAAAAACATACGCACGTAATAAATGAAGACACGCACTCACAAATATTAATACGCACACAATTTTTTATCAACCAGAAGCAATGCAACTTAAAACCAATGCTTTTATGCCTCTTAACAACTACACTCTTGATGCATATATATATATATATATATATA
>NC_068992.1:5868936-5876436 GCF_001194135.2 Octopus bimaculoides
ACAACAAAAATTTGAAACCCCCAGAGTAAACCAAAAATATTCAGAATCATATATGTATATACACAAAGAATGCTATGAGCAATTATTCACATGCATGTAACAAAACAACAAAAATTTGAAACCCCCAGAGTAAACCAAAAATATTCAGAATCATATATGTATATATATATGCTTATCATGAATTTCATTAACATTTTATCATACAATCATCTCACTGGTGAATAATATACGGTTTTTGCTCTTAATAATTCCAAATATTTGACAAAAGTATAGCATTTCATTCCAATATTCTATTAGGCCAGTGATTCCATATAGCACAGTGTATATGACTTAGGAACGTTTTGTATTCGAATTGCACATAGAATCTTATCCCTAATGTGCAAGCCTGACTTTCAGGAATTTCGGGGACTTAGATCATCCTTCGAATTTGTTGATCTCCACCCTTTTATGATAGTTTTTAAAACTTATAAAGAACAATAACAGCAACAAAAATCTAACTCGAATAAAAGCAGTCAAAATTACTAGATTATTTAGAATATATCGTGTAAACGTGGATCAGACATCATGATTATATTTTGGTTAATTATTGATTGTACATCTTAAGCTATATAAGCTATACAAGAACATTAGAAGGAGGCCATAAAAGGTATGAAGATATTAACTTACTCTCTGATAAATCTTGAAGAGTCAAAATTGTCAATAAAGAAAGTCTAAAAGAATGTTGCTGACCTAGATTTATGTTAAAAAATAAATGTCATATTTGTATAACCCTTAATATCAAACTAATTGGATCATTTCTGATCTGGGCAAAACGGAAATAAGGATCTAACACCTGCAAATTTAATTTTATACAGTTTTATATACAAAGAATTATTTATATTCTAACGGCGTTTCTGCGATTGATCTCATCTATAATATAGACATTAAGTTCTTTAATTTATATTGACACATCTTTTTTTTTCTTAATCTACCTTAATCAGTTCTAATGCACGTTGAATCTTTTCTAATACACACCCATTCACGTATCTGCATATCTGCTTTTATGCATTTTAGTAAGATTCGCACTATATAGTTTCATCATTAGTAAAAGTCATTCGACATTTTAAAACTACTAATGTACATTAATTTAAATATCATTCTGAATATATACCATTCATATGATCTCTACTAGCGAAAATTAAATTGAATAGTTGTTGTAGATATATTTTTTCTAATTTCTTTTATCTTTAGCATTTAATTCGTCAAGCAAATATTCATACAATTAATTTGCAAATGACATGTCACACTAAGATGCGATTAACTTATGCAGATTATATAACACACTTCTAATAGCTTCGTAAAAACAATAAGATAATAACTAGAATAGAGAAGCTGAATTTATAACATCATGTCATATATCTACACATTTATCAGCAGACGTATTTGAAAATGTGCGTATTATTGACCGCATATCGCTGAATGCAACTATGTATGTGTGTGAGAGAGAGAGCATGCATTCATGTGTGTGTGTGTGTGCGTGCGTGTGTTTGTGTGTGTGTGTGTGTGTGTGTGTGTGTGTGTACATGTGTTATATACAATTCTTCTCAGTACATAATTCCGTGCTATTTCTATGCGCATCAAAATGACAACTCGCGTGATGCTGTCATCAGCAGAATGCAAAACTCAATGTTCAATAGCTTTTGACATCATCAAAGGAAATTATCTGATACTTATTGTGTGATTTAGTGGTGAAGAAATTCAAACCAACGCAAACGTCGAAGAATGTAAACCATAACGTGATAGAAATTTGTCTCTGAGTCATGTGAAAGCATGTAGACTTCTTCCACTGTGCTGATACCAGAGAGTCCAAGTTACATTTCACTCGGCATCTGTAGACTGTAATGTGTCAATTATAGTTTAGATATTCTCATACACATTGCAGCATTATATGCCAAGATGAGTATTGTTTAAGAGCCTGCAGGTCTTAAGGTCTGATCGCAAAGTAAATCCTTTATATTGAGTAACACAAAAATCATAGATCTAAGAACTCCAATAAAGACGCACAGCCCTCCTTAAAATTATACTAAATACATACCTGAAAACAGAAGACGCCTGTGCTAATATATTTTTGTTCCCTACCTCTTCGTGGTCTCCGGATTTTCCTCTACACTCTCCGTGACCTGGCGTAAGCAAATAGACGTTATTATAAATCGTCTTTAAAAGGTGAAGACAAAATAAACTATTACATTGAACTCGCTATTTAGTGGTTGTTCACGCTGGACATATTTTACAGGTTTCCAGATCATTGATGCTGCTATAAACACGCAAAAGAAATATGAATTAAAAGCAAAATAAAGGGCTATAACTGGAGTTGGGGAATTGCTGCTGGAACTAGAGATATATTGGCAAGCTATATCTGAATAAGCGAAACATGTCGGGAGGTGAGTCAATCTCTTTCAGAGTGAAAGGAAACTCTGTACTGGCAGCAAACAACTATATCACATTTACTAATCTTAATTATATGTCTCGATTTTCTGGTGAAGATCCTACTTCAGAGACGGTACGATGGCTTACAAAATGCTTTATGCGTCAATTTGAACAGGTTGTGATCAATAATTCACAAGTACACGCTAACACCGCCTCATGTCTAGACGTTTGTTGGCGGAGAAAATAAATTGTCATTGCATGTTACATAATATTTATTAAAATATCTCTATTTAATGCAGATGCTTCCTGTATAACGAGAAGAATCATGTGGCATTCTAAAATATACAATTTGGTGAGGCCTCAATTTTCACTTATTTTAAGGCGACACCGCTTAGTAAATATATTTTTATGACGGGCAACAGCCACAAAATTCATGGGCAGAAGCTCTTCGACTTCTTTCCTTACTTTTTCTTATACATATAATCACATCGGATATTATTATTATCAACTTAATTTATGTATGTTCGTATTACGTGCGTATGTATATATGTGCGTACGTATGTATGTATGTTTGTATGTATGTGTATATGTATATATATATATATATATATATATATATATATATATATATATCCAAGGTTTCAAATTTAACCTTGGAAATATAAACAATGAGAACGATCCTTAAGGAATCTAATCAATGATCATTTGGGGTGAAATCTTATGCTATATTGGTAACGATTACAAAATTTACTGGAAAATTATATATAGACATACATGTGTAAATGCATACACACACACGCCAACACAGATACACGCACCCTCTCTCCATCTTTCACACACACATTCACACACACGTATATATATATTTGAAAATCTATGAGAATTACTTGATACAATTTTGTAGTGTAAAGGTGATTTTCTTTTAAACAATTCCTTTCTTTGTAAGTTTTTCCAACCAATTTCCACAACTGATGACAAAAATATAATAATAATAATAATAATAATAATAATAATAATAATAATAATAACAACAACAACAACAACAACAACAATTGCATAAACAATAACATTTCCCTGTAATTCTGGCAACAGCCACATATTTCGTCTTAATGTGGAGTAATCAATGTCATCAGCCGCAGTACGTGCCTTGAACTCTAATTTGTGAACGTGTAATACATTTGAATTTCAAAAGTAAATAACCGGGGAAAAAAAATAGGTTAACATTTATCCAAATTTTTAATGATTCTGCCTTTTCTTCTCTTCATATTGATTTCAAATTTTGGCACAAACCCAGACATTTTGACAAAGGAGCTAAGTCGATTATATCGACATCAGCACTCAACTGGTACGTATTTTACCGACCCTGATATGTTAAAACCTAAAATTTACCTAGGCGGAATTTGAACACAACTTTAAAAGATGACGCAGTGTCATTAAGATTCGACTTAGGTTCTACTAATTGGCCGTCTTTGTATCTCTATTGATATTAAAATAAATGTAACAACTGTAGCATCAGTAATAACAATAATATTTACAACATTAGTGTCGATTAAACTGAACGCTCTTCTAATCTTGGGTGTCCAAACTATCAACTACACAGTCCACTGAAAACAAGTCAGTTTCAGACACAAGCAGAAATCATCAAACAGTATTGATAATGCAGCTCTTTATTTCGGAGTTGAAGAATTAAGTACATTATTGATGTTATTTACATTTGACGGATATTTGTCCTCATCTTGTTCGTTATTAACACAACGTTTCGGCCGATATACCCTCCAGTCTTCTTCGGGTGTCTTGGGGAAATTTCGAACCTGGGTTCTCATTCCTAAGGTATTTTTCGATGTTTATTATTATTATTATTATTATTATTATTATTATTATTATTATTATTATTATTATTATTATCATTATTATCATTATTATTAAGTTCACTGCTTGGAATCGAACTCGGAATCTTCGGCTTAGTAGTGGTTAAGAGCGCGGGCTACTAACCCCAACATTCCGAGTTCGAATCCAGGCAGTGACCTGAATAATAATAATGATAGTAATAATAATAATAGCGGAAAATACCTTCGGAATGAAAACCCAGGTACGAAATTTCCCCAAGACACCTGATGATGGCTGGAGGGCATATCAGCCGAATCGTTTTTAACAACAAGCAAGAAGAGGAGTAATATCCGTCAAATGTAAATCATGTAAATAATAGTATTGATAATAACGCAAACAATATTATGAACGTAAAAAAAAATGTATCACCAAGTTAAATAATATTATGAAGGCGACCAACTGGCAGAAATGTTACCACATTTAGGAAAATATCTAACGGCATTTCATTCGAATGTCTTTAATTGCTGACGACGTTGGCTTGGCATTTCAGAACTCCCGGTTCGATAAAACGTTTATGCATTAAGCACTCGTCTCGATTCAATTATCACCTATTCTTAAATTACTGGCCTTGTACTAAAATTTTAAAACATTTGTAAGCGGTGGGTTTGGCCGAATTGATAGCATGCTAGTGGTACTTTTTTGCAGCAGTATTTTTTATGACTTTACATTCTAAGTTTAAATCTCGTCAAAGTAAATTTCGCCTTTTATTATTTCATTTTGTTGTCGATAGAATAATTACCATTTGAGCAATGGACTTGAGGTAATCGACTAACCGTGTCTCACCAAAATTTTAAGCCATTTATCTGTTGTAGAAAAAATTATTAGAAAGAGTTGACCTGGCAGAATTGTTAGAGCGTCTAAAATAAATATTGACGCAATATCATCCTAACCTGTCAAATACTGGTTCTAATATAATCGACGTGTTTGTTCCTCTCAGATTTCCAAGAGTTGTGCCAAAATATATAAGTCGATATTAGTATTATTAGTAGTCGTAAGTTTAAGTTTAGTAGTTGCAGCCTCATGACCACTGGAAGCAGTGTTTCTCATTTCACATCAGAGCACATATTTTGTAGCCCGGTCATGTGCAGTTTTCTGTTTTGATTTCATTGTTGTTATTTGCCAATATCTCTATATATTATATAGTCAATACCTATTAATGCTATCATCTGTTTGTTGTCTGTGTACTTGTTTGGGATTTTTGTTTGCATATTTATTTATATACGTTTTTCCCATTCTTAAAGCAACTGTTATTCTGTGACTTGTTTCTCTTCTTTTTTTTTTTTCAATCTCTACTTAGGCGTCTTTATTTTTGCGTGGTTCTTCCATTTCTTTCAGACACATTTTGATACAACTATTAGGAGATATTCTTTACTTATTGAAATTTGGAAAATAGCATCTCCAAAATTAGCATTAATATGTCTGTCTGTGAGAATTGTCATATTCCTGATTACGGTCATTCCGTCATTCTCTGAGTCTTGTTGAATAGTGGGCTTTTACCATTCCATTTCAGTTTGTATTCCATAATGCCTTTATAATTTCAAGCTATTGCCGTTTCAATTCTGTTGTATGTCTACGTTTATCACATTTTCGCTTCAGCATGACAACAGCGAACCATTACATCTTTTTATTAAAGACCTATATGTATAAGCTTAGCAAAGCTGGTCAAAGCCTTCTTAGTGGATTTAGTAGAAGGAAACTGAAAGAAGTCTATCGTATATATATGTATATATGTGTGTGTGTCTGTCTGTGTGCATGCATGTATTTATGAGTGCGTGTGTATCTGTGACTGTGCTGGTCCCCCCACCATCGCTTGACAACCGATGTTGGTATGTTTAAGACCGCGGTTCGTAGCCTAGCGGTTCGGCAAAAAGGACCGATAGAATAAGTACTAGGCATACGAAGAATAATTTCAGGTGTCTATATCTTCGGCTGAGAACCATTTGATGGCAGTAATGCCGCAATCAAATGACTGAAACAAACAAATTTATATATTCTACTCACTTTTTAGTTGCCTCTTCTGAGAAGGATTTCTTGTTGCGACACTTTCATATTAGAATTTTTATTTTCGTCATCCTGACCATAACACTATCATAACACTTTACTCTCTTATTCCTCATACTTAAGTTTTTCTTGTTTGAAATGTAGATTCAAGGATCTCAACCTCATATATATATATATATATATTAAATTATTCTTATTCTAATTAGACATTTTCAAATGTTCTTTATGTTTTCTCATAGTATCCAAAGTCCAATGGTTCTTCGTGTGTTTGACTTTCATATGATCTGCGTAATTTGGAGCACATCATTACATTCGTTGATAGGAGCAAAAATTTAAAAGCTTTCTAATCCGAATATTATAACGAGTGCGCATAGCTGGAACAGCTGGGCTTCTGATGCCAATTACATTGTTTTAAACTTTTAAAGCAGATTAAAAATATTAATAAAACGCATTTCAATTATTCATTTCTAAATGATTCGCTCACGTGCTATATTCTAAATAGTTCATTAATTGCTAATTACTTCCAGACTGCTGTGCTTATAATTCCCTTATTTGTGTCATCACGTAAGTTAATACAATTTTTGTTTTAATAATGTTCTTCCTCCAACAGTGACGTGATATATTATTTTGAAATCTATACAATTTAACACTTTTTCTATAAGATATTTATCTGAAATGTAGAATAACTGACTATTCGCTTAGAAAAATCAGTCTTTATCCCATATTTGTTTCTCCATGCATTTGCATTTATAATGAGGTCTAAATATAAAAGTGTCATATAAAGTTTTTTTCTTCTGTCACCACGTGGCTATTTTCCTCATGTTTAGTGCATCCTAAATCCGTAAATTAGTTACAGAACCCTTAGCTACCCCATTACAAAATTGTCCAAAACATAAATGCCTCTACCTTCTCTGACATTCTCCCTCTATATCTGTGAAATGAATTTATTGATCTTTACAGCCGTATGAGCCTTTGTGACATATGAGTCATTATGTTTAATACGCGCATACAAAAACACAGCGAGCTGGCAGAATCGTTCGCATACCGAACGAAGAAGATTTCGTCCGTCTTTATGTTCTGATTCCAGTTCCACCGTGGTCGACTTTGCTGTTTACCCTTCGTGGTTAACAATGCACGGACCAGTTCAGCACTGGGGTCGATGTTATAGGTTCACCTTATTTTCTCCACTGATCTTACTTGGCCTTG
>NC_068992.1:5883904-5885653 GCF_001194135.2 Octopus bimaculoides
GCTATAGTTACCCACAGAAGACTGTTGTTGAAGACCACCTGAAACTAGTGTAAGACCCACTTAAAAATTTTATGTAAATTCGTTAAACGATTTCAAGATATTTTTGCACAATCATTGGAAAATTTAGAACACTCCTATCAAACAACTTCTTTGGAAAAATAAAACATAAGGTGGAATCTAAAATCTACAGATACTATACCAACATTCACCGAAATATCGCTAAGTAAGCCATATAATGTTCCACGTACAAATAATAGCAACGTGTACCATTTTAAAAATAGATCTATTAGAATTCTTCGCATTAAAGGTCACAAAAGTAATTTTCTTGCCAGATACAAATGCGGATTAATATATTCGGAAAAATTTAGATAAATGCAGTATGAATACTTTAGATTGCATCGTCTTCAACGTTAAACAGGTACCTCCTTTTTTCTTATGGAATAATAGTTCGCCTCTCAAGTAATTCAATAATGGAGATAAGCGCCTTTGTCGATTTATGAATTTCAATATAGTAAAAATATATCAGTGTATAATTTAAAAGGAATAAAGAAAACACTTCGTTTATAATCTTTAGTATCGGTTAAAGGTTTCATTCCCAATGGTGATTTATACATTGATATTACTAAGAACGCTAGTTTCAACTTTGACATTATATTAAAGCTGTATGGATTACACGTTGTTGTTCTCAAAAAATATGATTCAAAGATTGCCGTAGATACGGATGTAAGCATAGTTAATTACTTTCATTAAATGTTGCATGGGGAATTGTAGTATTTAGAGATAATTTCAAACTTCGTTCATTATACAGAATGCGATGGGTAAATTTTAATTTCGCGCATGCGCATTATTTTTGTTTTCGTTTTGTCGGTTACACAATATAGGTGGGTCAGTTGGGAACCGTCTGTGAGAAAAACAGCACCATGACGCGATTTAATGTGCCAGAAATTTGGGAACGACATGCTGTATTGATTGGCATTCGCACTGGAAGTTCCAGTACAAACAGATTGTGAATATACAGAACAACCATTGGCTTACTGTTTCCCGTAAACATGTAGCGAGTGTGATAGAAATTAAACATCTAGTCAATATCGCGATGTTTAGAGTGATCACTAGTGATGGTGACGTTATACCTCTATTCATCATCTCACGCGGCCTTAAACTAAACACGGAGGCCTACACCAAGTGCCTGAAGGAGGTAGTGCTGCCCTGGGTCAAGCGGGTGGCTGCTAGAAGAGGAAGAACCTGTGTCTGGCGACAGAACACTGCACCGGGCCACACAAGCAGGATAACCCAATCATGACAGTGTGACAATTTCTGCGACCACATCACCCCTAACATCTGACCACCCAACTCCCCAGGTTGCAACTTTCTTGATTATTATTTGTAGGACACAGTTGAGTGAGAGACCAACAAAACTCCTTGTGAATCCAAAGTTGAACTAAAGGCAAGGATTATGGCAGCATTCACCAACTTAAACAAGGAGATCGTTCATAAGATTTGCAGGAGGTTCAGGAGTGATCTGGAGGCTGTGGTTGAAGCCATTGGCAATTTAATTGAATAAATTTACTCTTTATTTCAAAATATTTTTATGTCATTTTGGTAAACATATCTCTTAAAATGAGATATCAGTATTATTCGCATTCTTGCGCAATTTAAACGACAGTTTACTCACCGCACCCTGTAAATGCTATGTCGTAAATAGTTTAATGTCGTGCGATGGTTTTAAGATATGAAAAATGAAATTGTGTG
>NC_068992.1:5885697-5888411 GCF_001194135.2 Octopus bimaculoides
TGTGTGTGTGTGTGTGTGTGTGTGTGTGTGTGTGTGTGTGTGTTAAAGGATATGCTGCTGTTGATCAGTAGATTATATCGTCCATTTGCTTTTTATTTTATAAACAGTAATATTTCACCTATAGATCAATCACTCTGAATCACATGCAGAGTGCAATAATGGGAGAAGCATAGGATCGGTCCGTGTAATCTGTAGACAAGTAGGCACTGAACAGGCTAAAATTCAAAACTATGCACAGCATGCAGAACTAATTTCTTTCTCAGAAAATTTTATGCATATTTATCCTTATAAGGGATCCCTCTGTACCACATATATACTCGTGTTGGCGAGAGTGGCAATCACAATGGAATGGAAATTACGGATCTCACAAGAGATTTGTCACATTGATGTAACTATTCTCAAATTATCTACCTTCCAAAAAATGCAGGAAGTTTCTAATACATAGTTCCTTACATTTTGTGGACATTGGATTATTGGAGAACAAATTAGACTTTGGTAACTAAAAGATTCAGTACTCTAATGGATATTATTCAAGAAAACCTAAAAAAAAAGTCAAAATACTTTTGGTTGGAGTTCCTCCTATCTTATATCTGTCCAATTAGGATTAATTTGGAGCTACCTCAAAGTAAATGCCATTCACATTAAAAATTCATTTTGATACAAAGAAAAAGAAATCTACAATATGGTTGGGCTGATTCATTACTTAATGTAGAAAGATCGTGGCACAATGAAATCTATGAAGATATTTCGATTGTCGTCTCCCCTGGGGACAGACTAACTTCTCAGTATCACTTGTTAATTTCTACAGCCATTTGTTTTTCCACCGTTTGTCATATTTCTGTACTAATTTGACAAAACACAGAAAAAAACTTAAAAGCGCTGGTCTTATTTCGCTTGGTAAGCCATAAAAGTATCACAGATTTATGAGAAAATTTCCTCTTGTGCTGTTTGTTTCGTATTTATTTTTTAGCTTTTTTGTAAATTTAAAAGCAACGCTGACAAAGAAGAAAAAAAAGCGATTAAATTGATCCTTGAACCTTTAATTAAGCAAGAACTTGAAAAAGATGGGATATTAATAGAACAAAATTTATTTCGGTTTTACATTTTTATAACAACAAAAAAAAGAACGATAACTGTAAGTTATGGACTTAAGTGAAAGAAAACAGCCGCTAGCAATGGAAATTAAGAGGAAGGAAACCTTGCTTCATGATAAAAATTCCTATGGTTTGCTTTTAAATTTCTCCTTTTCTATCTCAATTTGATTGAATTATTTGCAGTTCATTTACTTTTGATCTGTTATTTTTTCTCTGTATTTCTTTATTTTGATGCTTGTGTTTTATTTGTGATTGTGATTTTCTTTTTTGCAGAGATACTTGCTCATAGATTTCAACCCTTGACTAGAATTCTAAATGGGCAAGCGAAAGGATAGAAGACAAATTCTTTATTAGCATTCTCTGAAGAAATCTGCTTCGAAATGATTCAATTAAAATAACGAGAATTTATTTTGCTTCTTTATTTGAAGAGTTGTATATGTTAACCTGCTTCTATATGTTTCTTTTTTAATGTAAATGAAGGGGAAACGTCATCAGTTGATAACTTGGAAGAATACAACGTAAAGAATTTCATTTGGGATTGTTTCTTCTTTCCTGCAAAATACATTGTATATGCAACCTAGAAAGATAAGTATGTGCATATATTTATTTATACTCTATATACATATACGTGAACACATATATCCATATCTCCTACCTCTCTGTTGCGCGCACACACACAGGTATACATATATATATATATATATATATATATATATATATATATATATTAGGAGGTTTGGAGGTGATGTACAGGAATTATATATTAGAAAGAAAAAAAGCAACTCAGATATATGGATGGTTGTAATTTACAGATTTTTATAAATATGTCACATGTTTTATAAATATTAGCGCGTGGACATATTCTTGTAGGTTCTTCAGATAAGATTTCACTTCAGAGGATTTGTCTCTTTTTATAGTATTATTGAATGTTTAGGGATGGAGAGAGATATATAGGATAGTAAAAGAGAGTGAGGAATGAGGGAAAGTGAGAGAGAGCGTGTGTGTATGAGTGTTTTGTGTTAGTGTGTGTGTGTGTGTGAGTCCGTGCGTGTGTGTGTGTGTGCCTGTGTATCTGAAAGGACTGTCAATGGGAAGGAGAAGGAAAGATGAAAGAAGAAAGAACAAAATTGTGTTTACAGTTGGTCAGTTCTTCCAATGACAGGTTTATTCTTGGTCTTTAAAAATGGCAAACCAGGTGGCTATTTAAGGTGGGTCATCGTTTGGAAGACAGTTGTTTTTCAAAGAGTTGCCATCATTGTCCAGTGGGAGAGAGTGTGGGTGTGTTTGTGTGTGTGTGTGTGCATGTGTGTGTGCGCGCGCGCGTGTGCCTGTTTATCTGAATGGAATGTCAATTGAAAAGAGAAGGAAAGAAAGAAGGAAGAAACGAAGAAGAAGGAATTGTGTTTGCATCTGTACAGCTGGTTAGCAACTAACGATGAGAGGACGCTTGTGTTGTCTTGACAGTGGGTTGTGCTCTGTGAGTGCTCATGTTTTATAATGTCTCTAATTATCATTTCGAGAAAATAAATATCTTAGCAAATATAGTTATAGTTTTTGTAAATTTCTAAACATTCGTAAAAAATATATTTCTTCTCAAATTCAAACATGCAGTAAAAGCTC
>NC_068992.1:5889378-5890678 GCF_001194135.2 Octopus bimaculoides
TATATATATATATATATATTTCGAATTAACACCAATATTTATATAAATCAATATACAATTATTAAAATTATATTTAAAAACTTCCATTTCGCTGTCCTCTTATTACAAACCAACACATTTTGCTTTCATTGCTGTTGGACATCACAGGAATAATCCTAAACAAACAAGAATATTCCAAAACATAACAAACTCGTGTCTATCACATCATTTTGACAGAAACAGTAAACGCAATTTTTTATTCACGCATATTGTTGTCTGAGATACGAGAAGGATTCACTAGGAATGGCAATGTTTGAAAATATTGGTTAAAAAAGAACGAGAATTTTGGCTACAGTTTCTATCTAAATATTCCTGTACAATACGAAGATACCCGAGATAATTGTTGCCATATGAGGTTGATTTGAAATTGACTTAAGGGTGAATATCTACGTTAACATCTTATCTTCAAAATAGACAAAGTAAGATTTTTTTTGATCGATTAGGTAAAGCTTCTCTGAGGTTTTTATTCATCGTTTCTCCATAAACGTAAGAAAACCTATTCGGTCTGGCTTCATATCCTCTAGAAGACAACCTTAGTCCAAATGACCTGAACGTTGAAGGGGGCATTTTAAAGGAATTTATTTGATTTAACATTTTAATATATACTTAATGTCCTTAAAGAAGCGTTGAAATGTAACATATATTAACTTTTTAAAAGAAGGTATTCAGCTTATTTATCCTGCAAGAAAGAGATATCTGAAATAAGGATAAAAGTGATACATTGTAACCTAAGCAGCGTAACCTTATAAAACGCCTGCTCCTCTCTTTACTTTTCGCCACTAACCGAAGTGACAGTGATTCAGGCACCGCTCTGTGTAGCTGAAGCGGTATAAATCTTTGCAGACGCTCATTTTCCAAAATTATGACTATTAGTTATACTGCCATATTCTATTAAATTATGCCAAATAATAGTAATACTAATTGTCAAAGTCGGGCATAATGGTAAAATGCAATGATCGATTTTGTGGAGAAACTGAACGTGATAGAAAAGTTTTTCTGCAGATGTTTGAACCAACAGGTAAAAGGTGATCAATTTAACATAATAAATGTTAAACAATTTGTTGGCTGCACACCTGAGTAATGAATCATTCCTGCTGAGAGAGTATTTAGTAGAAAGAAAGATTTTAAAGAAATGTTCTTATTTAGATTGAACTATCGTCTTCGTCATTTTCACGCAGAAGCTCTCAGCTACATTAAAAAGAATGTAAAAGAGGGAATATTTCGATTGTTATCACCCATGCTCATAACGTTTCGTAATCCT
>NC_068992.1:5890688-5895385 GCF_001194135.2 Octopus bimaculoides
GGGGTTGTGGTGGTGGTGGCGATGATGATGGTGGTTGTGGGGAAGTTGGGGGACAGTTGTGATAGTGCTACTGCTGATGGTGACGATGGTGGTGGCTGTGATGGATTTAGTGGTGGTGGTCATGCTACTCTTGTTAGTGGAAGTGTCAAAGATAGTGACAGACATGTCTCCAATATCACTTAGCAGATTTATAAATAAAAATCGATAAAATGAATAAACGATAAAAAAATTTGGAGTTGATATCATCTACTACTTATGTGTGTGTTTGTGTATATATATATATATATGCACACATAAGCATATATATATTTATACACATATTTTGAAAATATATATACATACATACATATACATATATATACAGATATAGGGTAGAAATTAATAATTAATTGATAATTAGTAATTTTACCAAGTAGTTCGGTGTGTTAGAAACCATTATCGGTAAATATATAAACACAATTTAAAATTTAGGGTTCAGCAAGTATTGTTTTACATACATATATACATATATATATATATATATATATATATATATATATATATATATATATATATATATATATATATATATATATATATACTGAGTGGTTGGAGTTAGGAAGGGCATCAAGCTGTAAAAAGCCTGCTAAAACAGTTACAGAAGTTTGGTGCAGGGTTCTGTCTGGCCGGCTCCTGTCAAACCATCCCACCCATGTTACCATGGAAGGCAGACGTTAAACAATGATGATGATGATGATGATGATGATGATAATAATGATACTCAATATTATTAAAATTAATATTAATATCTACAAAAATCTATGTCAGCACAACATTATCAAGGTAATCCAAGGTGCTCCAGCATGGCCACAATCTAATCACTGAAACAAGTAAAAGATACATATATTTAGGCGCAGTCGTCCAACCCATGCTAGCATGGAAAGCGGACGTTAAACGATGATGATGACGACGAAGATGTCGACAACGATGACGACGATGACAACGATGATGATGAAGACGACTACGATGACGATTATGATAATGATGATAGTGATAATGGTGTAGATGGTAGGTATGCTAATGGAATCTACAAAAATGTTGCTGGTGTGTATCCATGTATATGGCTCGTAATATAATCCAAAATTGAAAATCTTGTTAACTCGAGAGATTGTTAGAATCTTTTTGCCTATTCTCATAGCTCCTCCTCTCTGCAACACTGCGACTACAACTAACACGCTTTTGTATGTCATAATGCTGCACTCATACTGGCAGACCATACGTGCACTCGATGAATTCTTCCCCTGCTGCTCTCTATTCTAGATTACACTGTTTTGTACAGGTCTTTCTATATATCTCACCATAATACATAACAATTAATAATTCACCACTACTGCACCCAACACATATATCACTCAGTATCATATTTCAATTATGATAATTAGCACAATGAAAATAATGCTTGCTGATCAGAATTACGAGAGAAGAGCAATTATAAAATATAGGCCAACATCTTTAGCATACCTATTCTTTTTTCATTAGTATACTCTACCATTTATTACGATATCGATTGCAATGTACAATTAGAATTTATTTATATCATTAATTCTGTGTAATTTCTTTTCATCATTTGTATTATTTCTCCATTCTTTTTTTTTCCTTCTTTGACATTTAGAATCAATATTTTCATAATTTTAAAAAAGTAGTTAGTTCACATTGTTTTGCGATTCATACATAATTTAAAGGTCTAGTATTCTGAATAGAATACTTTATTCTTTTATTACAGAACTATGTAATCTTTTAATTTATATAATTAAGAGAATGAAATGTGATTATTGCATGAATATCGATATTACTGTAAAACCTGATGATGGTGTTAAACTGATAATGATATTAAATATGATAGTTGTATAAAACTTATAACAGTCTTTAGAGAAAAAAAACAAAGATTTGAAAAAAAAATATTGAGAATTCTGGAATAATTCCAAATATTGTGAAAATTAATGCTTGGCTTATTTCAGCTGTATTCAGGAAGCCCGAAGTCAACAATAATTGCCATTAGATTCAGGAATACAGTTCTTTAAGAAAATATTGAAATAAACATTAACCGAATAAAAAAACGAACGAAATTCCGTTTTAGCACTAATCAACCATTTCATTCATGTTTCTTTCTTAAGCAATTGATCAATTGTATTAAATTGCCTTAAAATAGAACCTTTGTTGAAATTTCTTCAAAATCCATAGACATAATTGGAATCAGATATCTAAATAAATGTAAGTTAATTTAAAATTTACACTTTGCCTCGCATGTCAATAATTATAATTTCAACTTTTTTAAAATCATTAAGAATTATTGCAAAACTTAATCACGAACACTTGTTTGTTTTTTTCAAATATTAAAAAAAAAAACATAAAGTGTAAACATCTTTTTTCCCAGAATTCCTGAAAGGGCCGTGGAGGTAGAGTTCCCTGATGTCATTACCATACAGTTGTATCAGAATCAATTAACATTAAATTTACAAGCTACATTCCTAAGAGTTACGAACTGAAAATACGAATATTAGTCACCCTTCCTGTTAATGGTCTACCACTATTTCGCTCACCGGTTAGTTCAACTACACTTATCTGTCTTCTGATTCTTTTATACGAAATCCTAATCATATATCCGTAATACCGGAGTAGTGATTTCTCAATGTAAAAAAGGAATGTCACTATAGACACATGCCGGTCTCCGAGCTACGCGCCCCGATAAATAACGTTACTCCTGAGGTTTTCGCCCCTTTTATTTGCAATCATACACTTTTGGTTATTAAGCATACTCAAGGGTAAACGTAGTTACAGAAATAGCCTAACACATGCAAGTACTCAGTTCTATTGACCAAAGCGCTTGATTTTTAGAAACCTGAAAATGAGGAGGGTATTGGTGAACGTGACTGGATTCGTAGTGTTAAAACAATGAGCCTGAAAATAGATTACAAGGTAATTTTAGACGTTCTACTATTTCCGACAGATCGTAGGGCGTTAGCTATACAAGAATAATGCTTTCTGATTAAATCAAATGGTCATGGATTTGTAGTGGGGTGGACTAGTCAATATCGTCGCCTCCAGTATTCTAAGTGGCGGCTACATCATTTTAAGGATCTGAAATCATAAAAATTCGACTTCGTTAGAGTTCGAACTCCGGAGGAAGTAGACAGAAAATATAGAAGAAGACATTGTTTTTCGAAGATAAAATATGTATTAATAATTCTTTCTAGCTTAAGGCCTGTCATTTCAGGGAGACTACAAGTACTAAAACATGTACACCACACCATTTATCTCTCCCGAAATGCTGATTGCTAAAGATGACGTCGGCGGAATTTGAACGCAGAACGTACGACAGAAGAAATGCCGCTAAGCATTTTGTGCTGGGTGCTAAAGAGTCTATTTTCTCCCGTGTGCAGAACATTCGCCACAGTAATGGGTTTTGATAATGATTGTAAAAGAAAAATAGGATACTTGCAATAATGAGAATTTTCTTTTCTTGAAATTAGCTAGAGTTTCTAAGGAGTTTTCAATATTGGTTTATTTGAGAAAATGGAGGCGCATGGCTTAGGGATTAGGACGTACGATTTATGATAATATGATTTGGTTTTGGTTCCTGAAACAGGCGACGTGTTGTGTTATTGAGCATAACACTTCGTTTCACGTTGCTTCAGTTTGCTCAGATGGTGAAAATGAGTAATCGAGCAACGGACTGGCGTCACGTCCATGTTACGAATATATACGCCATAGAAACCGGGAAATCGACCCCCATCAGTCAAAATGAATCCGGAAGGAACTTTATATTTTCTTTTTCTTAACATTTTTACAAAAGTCATTTAGTGCTTTACGAAGCTCCAAATTAATTTCGTTCATTTTCGAAACATTCAAAATCACTTTTTGACATAAATGTTGTCAGTAATTTGAGTTGCTTCTTTTGGTAAACATCTTGGACTGCAATCTTGAGGAACTTTAATTTTGCCTCGTGTTTCACGCTGCTCGATGCCGTTCTGGGTTTGTTCTTATCTCATGCCTCTTCTCGTTTCGTCCCTAAATATGTTTTGTGTATATTTCAGATAAACAACTAAAATACACTTTAGTCTTTTATTTGTTATCTCTTTTGTTTAGTCCAATATCAACGCGCAAAAGATCAAGAACTCGAAGCGATTTATGATGATATGCATTAGAGGAATCATCGTTATGTTATTTTTCCTTAAACTACATGTGGACTATATTACCGAATGTGTTCTATCAGTATTGAAAATGCTAATGATTGCTTTGGGAGCGATTTAACAAGCATTAGGAGCGGGTCGAATGACACTACACAATTTCTTCCAGATGCAGAGCAGTAAAATTTCATAAAACAGTAACATTTCTACTCATTAACACCTTAAACATAAACAGAGAAGATCAAATAACAATACTCTTAATGCTGTTAGTTTTATGTTGCAGTTTATGACTGATTGACTTTGGAATCTCTAATTAGAATACCATAATTTTCATAATGAGAAATGAATATGTTAATGTTTCCAACAGATAAATCAATATCATATGAAGCTGTTGTTATTGTCGAAGTTATTTATTTCAAGGTCGTTTCTAATTGAGCAGATCTATTATCAAAAGGATTTCTCATAATACATATATGTAGTCTTCATCGTGTAATATATATATATATATATATATATATATATATATATATA
>NC_068992.1:5895430-5907883 GCF_001194135.2 Octopus bimaculoides
ATATATATACGTGCACACACACACAAACACACACACATTTATATACATCTATTAATCACTTGCTGAGGCACATCTGCACCACTAAATCCTCCTGTACCACTTGTTAATTTGTCCCACCAGTGTTGGAGTGATGCTAATTGTGTCGAAATAATTTTGATTAATAATTAAAAAATTCTCGAATATATACACCAACTTCCGTTTTTCATTTAACAGATATATAACGAATACTGTGAAAGTGAATGTGCTTTACTAGTAACCTATCAGGTGTAAACTATTCATTTTATTATCAAAGAACCACAACCAATTTCCGATTTCCGTGAGGAAGGTGCTATGAGATAGCGTGCCACGAAGACGGATGAAATAACACTGGATGTATCACTAAAGGATATACATATACCACCCAGTAGGAAGGATTATATATGTGATCTTTTGGAGAAAACCATCCAATATGTACGTAGAATACTGTAGAAAGCAGGTTAAATCAAATAACAAAGCTAAACATGGCGTCCTACCAGAAAAGAATTAAAATCTAGGGGAGTTACCCGCCGACTAAACAACACCTAACCAGATTTCAAGAGGAATTACATTTATATAGTATGATTAAGAACATGAAGTTCGGAAAATAGCCTAGAAGATGCAATGTACCTCAGCAGAAAATCAGAAAATTACTTGTCGATTTTAAAAAAGCCTCACGGATACTTGTACCAGCGGACAAAACAAGTAACATTTTCATTGTTGATATTGAGTTATATAAGCCTATGATTATAAAGGAATTACAGAGCAAATATAGACAAGCTTCTAACGATACATTAAAAAGAATACAGGGATACATATCGTTATAGATTTAGCGCTAGAAGATAGAATCTAGCCATGCGTCCATAGAAAACCCGGATTATACTTAAGGTCCATAAATCTAACTTTCTTAATGACACCTCAGTTATATCGATTTGTCCTTCGAAATCCGATATAGGTATTAGTAGGAAAAATCATTGATAGTGTCATACCTGCCTTTAAGTCTATAATTCGATTACTCCTCTGGTCAGATTCCCAAGAGGTTGTTGAACAGAAATTGAGGACTAAACATTATCGTTGAGTAAATTTTCTTGACGCTACCTTCTGTCTTGATACTGGAGTATTTGAACCATTTCATAAGTCAAATGATCATATTAAGTACATAAATATTGCATCCAACCATCGTTAAGCATATTTATACAAGAATTTCTAGATTATCCGCAAATAATAACATTTTCGAATCGTATGCAACTTATTATAATGCTTCAAAAGATAGGGATGAGAACGGTTTGAAAATTTAATATATACAAGAAGTAGGCATACACAACATTGGTAATTCCTCCAATAGCACACCATCACAGCGTCACGGTTTGAGAACTTACTCAGATAGAGAATACAGGCCATGAAGATTTGGTCAAGACAATGAACTACCAACGAAAACGCATAGACGCACACGACTCAATAATCCGACTGCTTGTAACATTGTTTCATTCCTGTACAACACACTCGATCAAATAAGCTCAACAAGAGATACAGTAATCAGGATATCCTCAGGTTCAACCTAATTTTCTGTTCGCATGTTTCAACCATGATCGCTGGAACTTTTCTGCCGCTTTGGACAAATGTTTTCCTGAATCTGATCGGTATCATTCTATTTTTAAATGGCTCATTTAGAACACCTTAATGTATATATCACTACTGATACTAATGTATATATATCAGTACTGAACTTGTAATCAGGTATTCAACCTACCACAACTAGTAGTAATGCCTCGTAATCCCTTACTAATTGTCCATATGTTCGATCCTGCATTGCAAGAATTCAATTGTAATTATATTAAATGTTCTTTTGGTCATTGCTGGACATACTTTGATCATGGATCTGGGAGGCCAGTTGTGAGCTTAACTTAAAGAACATCAACAATAATAAATACGATAGTAGTAAAACTGAGCTCGGTAATGATCGGGTTGATTTAGACAGTGTTTAACTAAGTTACTTTCCAAGGAATAGAATCCTTTAACCCGTTCCACGTAATGTACCAGTGAGTAGACTTAACAAATTTCAGCTTTGCTCTCTTCAGACAATCCAAGTTGCCGATCATCTTTAAAGGAAGAATGGCAAAAGTTAGACGAGCGAATGTTTTTATTTTTTTCATTTAGTAATCATCTATGCTTACCTGCAGAATTTCAAATATAATAGAGGAAGCAAAATATAAAAAGAGAATTGACGCAATTCTGGCAGACTTTGCGTTAATTTAATTACCAGTACAGATGCTTTAATCTAAGTGTATTGATGTCTTTATTACATCACAAACAATGATTCGTAGTTTTAGAATTCGACGATGAAATAAAGAATTGTTGCTTCCTATTGTAGAAAATTCTTTGCATGAATTAGCTGCAAACATAAAATTTGAATTATGTCCAAAGCTAATTACTTAGATTAGAAGTTGTCCTCTTCCTGTTCTACCGATTATCTAAATCTCATCTCCATAAAGACATAATTTTCTTATTTTACTGTATACTCCTTTCATTATTGTTCATCGATTGGTATGGTGGCCTTAGTCTATCCGACCATTAGCTTTAATCATTTTAGATTGTAACCACGTTTCTAACGAACTATGGAGAAATTCGCTATGTATGATAATGAGTGTCAGAGAACAGATATAAACAGTTTTCTAGTTTACAATCCACGCAGATTCATGCACACATATAGGATTACATAAATATATGAGCAATATATGTGGGTATGCATCTATCCCCCCTCTCTCTCTCTCACTCTCTCTTTCTATATATATATATAAACATTGAGTAGAGAACAAACATTAAATACGAGTCAAGTCAGTAGGCTTGATATTTCACTTATTACACAATATGCTTAAATGTGATGAAACGTAATGTATATAGGTATAAAAAAAATATAGTGATAAATAGATCAGAGTAAGCTAAAATCAAAATCAAACATTTACGAAAAAGAGATAGGAGAGCAAAATATGAGGCTGTAGCAAAGCATCGAAAGAAAGAGACATGGGTGTGTAATGTATGGATATATATCTGCTTTATTATTAGATATCTGTATATATATATATATATATATATATATATATATATATATATACATACACGTTTATTAATCCTAATTATCCATCATTTTTCGCACTTTATATAGTTACAGCATAATCTAACAATTGATAAAATAGAATCACTAAACATTGATAGCATTTTGCTTTTTCTGTGTGGTTATGTACGGTATAAGCTAACATACTTTGTGTTAAATTTTCGCAATTCCCTTTATTTCCTCGTTTAATGTACTCAATAGCACTGGGCTAGAAACCATCTCAAAATAGGTGAATTAGTAATTACAATTACATACATATGTGCCTTTGAATCTGCTAGGAACTAAATGGGAAAAAGAATTACATAATCAGTTTCACCAGTAGGCATTTAAGACATTGATAAGAAAAGAAAGGAAAATAATGAAGTCAGAAGAAAATACGTAAGTACGATGCTCGTTCTACTTTAGGCTAAATATTTCTATACTAGTCAAGGGTAATATCGAAAAATTGCAGGAAATTAAAGGAACTAATCCTTGTGAAGGAAATTGAGCATTAATTTTGACATTCCATACACACGGAATATTATTTCCTTCTCATGTTACTAATTACACTAGTAATTACTGGGAATTAAGAAACAATGGATTTGTTTAACATGTAATGTATTTAATCATTATTCTAAAAGATTCTCTGCTCGACAGTATTTCATATACAGTTCTCTCTTCTGTGAGAGACAATGTTTCAGCGAATTTAAGTTTCATTCTGAAATGCCTTTTTTTTGCCTATATCCAAACATATTCAAGCAGATCATAACTTAAGGCATTGCACCCGAGATCATGAATTTGTGTTTTATTTATCAAACACATCGTCTAGTGCTTACTTTCAGTCGTTAATGTATTGTTCAAAGTGCGTAGACGCAAAATAAATACCGATATTAAGCACAATATTATGATAAATATAAATTTTACGGCGTTGAAACAAATACTATATATCTAATAATAAAGCAGATATTTGTTTCCTTTTTTTATTATATTATAGAATATTTAAAGAATTGTTAGTTATACTGTATTAAGACAAATATTTAGTTTTTTTTGTGTGTATTCGGTATGCAATTTGAGACGAATATTTAACGTAAGTTAATGAAATAAATATTGAATTTACACACTCGGACACAAACAAAATATACATTATTAAAACATGTATTAAACATATCGTATTAAAACAAGTATTAAATATCCTATACTGTGACAAATATTAAATATGCAATATTCAGAAAATATTAAATATACAGTATTGGAATAGATATTTAATAAAAGATATTTATATACACATTAAACACATAACGTTGAGAACGACAGACATGCATGCAACATGAAGGATTTTTTTCTTCAATTTCGAACATGGAGTATTCAGACATATATTAAATATGAATAATTGAAACACATAATAAATATACAATATTAAGGGAAATATAGACCATATAGTATTGACATAAATGATAAGTATGCAGCGTATATATTCACCAGAGAGGTATGGAATATGTATATACATTTACGTCAGATTCAATACGTTGACTATTTTAACATGGGCAAATCTTAGAATAACATAGATAAGAAATTATGTATTTAGAAACATAGAAGCTGGACAAAAATATTTGATTATGATTTTTATGTCGTGAACAACAAAAATTACAGAATTGGAAAATTTCTGCTGTAAATAGCATTGAAATAAGTACCACAATTCGAATAGAGTCAAGTCAATGGGAAAAAAGAAAACAGACTTGTGAGCAGAAAATTTGGAGAGAGGAAATTGGAATGTGATGTGTTTTTTGGGGGGAGGGGGAACAATAATTGGATAAAAGAAAACTAAAACAATGATTTGGAGTTTACCTTGTGAAATTAACCACTAGAGTAGGCGTATGTCTCAATGTTTTGTGTGTCGGGCTCACAATAATGAGGTAGAGAACTCGATTCCCGGACCAGACTGTATCTTGTGTTCTTGAGCAGAGCACTTTACGTCACATAGCTCCAGTTCGCTCATCAGTGGAAACGAGTTGAGATATCACTCGTTCCAAGATGTTTTGGCCTTTGTATTTTCCTTGCACATCACTTACTTGAATATGGGAGGCTGTTATGCATGCGCGATGGCTGGCTTTCATAAACAACCTTGCCCGGTCTTGTGCCTCTGAGGGGAACCTTCTAGGTGTAATACAATGGTCATTCATGACCTAAGGGTATCTTTAACCTTTAACTCTAATTGAAATGCTGTGTAAAAAAGGAATGTGCGGATATCAACTACAACAAGAGCAACAGTCACATCAAAAAGAGAATCAACAATAATAACAAATTCAAATATTCTAAATTAAAATTGTAAATGATGCGCATGCGCAGTAAACAATCTGAAATTAAACACCATGTTTCACCCGGGTTTGCTATTTATCATCAAATTCTTAACCTCTAATGAAAGTCCAATGGTTTGAAATGAGGAGCTGCAACGATGCAGTAAAGGTCTTTATATCTGCACTATATGGTCTCAAAGAAAACCAGTGGTATGATGCACTACACTGTGAAGTTAACTAGACCAGCTTCACTGATCCGGCAACAAAAAAGGTAGATAACATAATGCTAATTTATGTGCAGACACCCTTGTAATCTGTCGCGGGCTTTCGTCTGACAAACGGAAGGCGGCCAGATTGAGCAGAAGGCATATTCAACGACGTAGAAGCATTAACTACTGGCCAACAAACATCTCTAGACGAATCTCTTTGTTGAGGGATTTCATTTCAGAACATTTTTATTTTTATTGAGACTGGAACTAAACACTGGACAGAATTTAATTTGCTACTGTTTCAACTACTCACCCACCTTCAGTTGTCATAGAAATATATCGAGCAAAAGTTTTGTCTTTAATAGTTTTCATCCTAAACCTTTTTATTTTTACTTTTAACATCATAAAACACTTACATATAAAAAAAAAACAACAGAAATAGCTTTTTTCCTCCACATTAAAGAGCGCATTATTGATGTAGCCATTTTTACATTTTTCTCTTTTATTCTCCATTTCTATAGCAGCATCTTTTTATTGCATTGTAGTGATATCTTGTATAAATCCATTTCAATACACAAGTTAATAAAGTCTGCAACATCAAAAAAAAAATAAAAATAACTAAAAAGAAAATGCAAACAGCTACAACAATAAAGACAACCACAACAGCAACAACAACATCAATAACAACAATATCCACTACAACAACGGAAACAAGGTAAAAAAACAAGAACTCCGAAAATAACAAATATATTTTGGCTTAAACTTTAGAATTAGACATGTTCTTTTAAAACAACACACTGTAAAACTTGTAATAAAGTTAAAATGTTTTGATAAATATTCAGGAGGAGGATTATCTTACAGAATATGGGTGTGGTAGTAATGGGAGATGCGGTGCTATAAATGTCCAGATCGAAATATAGCAAGTGTGAAATGATAAAGAAAAGAAACAAGTTAAAAAGGACAAATATAATACAAATAGAACATACTGGAACCTGTAGACAATTTGTTTATTTGTTGGCATTTATCGTTGTGTCCATTATTATTATTATTATTATTATTATTATTATTATTATTATTATTATTATTATTATTATTATTATTATTATTATTATTACTATTACTAACCTATTGTTTCCTCAAACTCCTAGGCCTTGTTATGATAATAATGATCATATTTATAGTAATGATAATAATCATAAATAACACGATCATCTTTGTCTAGATCATCATTTTCGTCCTCGTCATCATCATCATCAACATAATCATCATCATCAGTACCAGCTTCTGCAGCATCTTCGTCAACATCTTCATTTCCATCAGCAATATAATCACGGTCGACATCATCGTCGTCAACGCTTACCATCGTCATCGTCATCATACGCTTCATACCACCAACAGCACCAGTACCACCATCATTATCATCATCTTCATCAACCTCATCATCATCCTCATCATCACCACCAACCTCATTATCGTAGTCATCATCATCATGATCATCATCATCGTCATCCTCGTTGTCGTCGTCGTCATCATCATCTTCATCGTTGTCTTCACTGTCGTCGACGTTATAATTTACACTACCATCCACATCAGCACGTTGTTCCACCATATGCAACCAGAACCAATGTGTCTTAGATTAGCCTCACATCAATATATAACAGCTGAATTTTCATTATCTCACACTTTATCCCCATTACAGAAAAGAATTATTTCACAACAGAACAAGTAGATGTAGAGACACGGTGTTCGCCATAGAAAAAGAACAAAGAAAATGTTTTGTTTTGTTTTGTTTTTGTTTTTGTTTTTTGTTTTTTGGTTTTTTGTGTTGACAAAATGTTTGCTTTGATTCTGAATCAGCTGGATCAGGGAAGACAAAGTCGAAACAACAAACAACGATGCCGCATCTACTATTACTAAGATCATCACACCTGTCACCATTTCCAGCATCTGTATGTTGTAAATTAATACGTTTTCATTAGCAGCCACTTCATCATCATCATCCTTCTTACTCTTCTCAACGTCATCACATATTTTTTGGTATTGTTGTTTTCCGCCTCCTCATGTTTCTTCCCTTCTGCATCATCATCATTACCATCATCCCAACCCCCACCACCACTACCATTATCATTATCTTTCTCCTCATCAGCATCTTCTATGTCATCAAATTTTT
Source organism: Octopus bimaculoides (assembly GCF_001194135.2). Taxonomy (NCBI): domain Eukaryota; kingdom Metazoa; phylum Mollusca; class Cephalopoda; order Octopoda; family Octopodidae; genus Octopus; species Octopus bimaculoides. Next base: position 5,903,210 of record NC_068992.1, read on the forward strand.
GTAAGCAATATTTTCGTTATCCTAATTGTCATTATTACCAGTAACAAATGAAGAATTAATTTGTTCGTTTGTTATGATTGAAATGGCAGCGAAAAGACTCTTAAATCACCAAAAAAAACAATCATATCCGAATTAGGTGGTGAGCTGGCAGAATCGTAAGCATGCTGGGTGAAATGCTCAGCGGTATTTTGTCTGCCGTTACGTTCTGAGATCAAATTCCGCTGAGGTCGACTTTGCCTTTCATCTTTTCGGGGTCGATAAATTAACTACCAGTTACACACTGGGATCGATGTAATCGACTTAATTCCTTTGTCTGTCCTTGTTTCTCTCCCCTGTGTGTAGCCCCTTGTGGGCAGTAAAGAAATAAGAAACAATCATATCCGAATGAAATGCATAAATATAATGCGATGATGTACACTCTTTAAAAACTGGTGGTTTTGATCCTAATTCGACTGAATCATTCTTGGAATGAACATTACATAAACCGTTGCCAAATCTATCATCGTCTTATACAACGTCATCACCTCCATCATCGTCTTATATAACGTCATCACCTCCATCATCTTAATCCGCACCATCACAGTCATTATCATGATCTTCATCGTCATCTTCATCACCATTATATCAAGTATGATTCTAAAGAATGAGTGCAGTTATTGCATATCACAAATTTGCAAGGATGTTCAATTAAATCAGAAAACTATGTATGTTTCTATTGTCAAATGTTAATATACTTCGTAATAATAATAATAATGATTCGATATTTCGTACAAGAAGGTGTTTCGATGATTCAATGAATTGTAAGTTCCCGACGCGGAGACTCTATGAACGAGAATTCCTTTAATTAGTAACTGTCGGGAATTCACAATTTTCTTCCAAATATGCGTAATTCTTTGCATTGATTTAATACGAGAATGTTCCCCTTTTCTACGTTGGACATAAATAAAGAACTCTGAAACGATATGTAAAAATGAAATTCATTTATTAAATTCATATACGAGACGATAATGAAAATTTCCTGGCTTTAGATATATCGCGAAAGGCCTGGTTGGAGGCCCAGCATTCTGATTTCTTTTTACAGGGTTTAGAAAAACTGGAGAACCGCCTCAAAATGTGTGTGAATATGAGAGACGAATATGTTGGATAAATCATAATTAACTGATCCTCCAGTATTTTCACTTACCCAAAGACAAAAGCTTTTCAGCACCTCCTCCTATACTTTTGCTTCCAGAAGGATGTAAAATTACATATGTTTTCTTGGAATCTATATATTCCTACGTTTGAAAAGCAGAATTGGTTATATTCAGCTGGTAACGCTATACTTAGAATGAAACATTTCCTAAGATATGTTTCTTCCTTGCTCAAAATATACAGCATTGGCTATCGTCGAAATATTTTTTTAATCACCACATTTTAAAAAGTTGTTCAATTCTCCATGCATTAAATGCGGTGCGAATGATGTGACAATATCTATAGCGAGTTTGATTTTTACAATGCCAGTTTAATTAAAGTGCAAAATCATTTGATTACCACTAAAATATACAATAAATAGCTGGAATTAGTGACGAGTAGTTAACCGCTGTGGAAGCCATACAGATTTTATCAACAATTGTAAATATTAAAAGCCATGGTCGCTATTCCCGATCGTTAATAACGGCAATCACTCAGACAATAGCCGATAGAAATATCTTATAAACATAATCACAATAGATAGAAATATCTCGCCAGTATTAGAAATAGAAGGAAAACTTCACATGTGTAAAACTTGAAGTCACAGACATTAGCGTTGTTGAATAGGAATTCACATCAGAGATACATTTATTGATTTCAAAAAAAATCTACGTCATCTGTAAGAAGCTGGATTTATGTATATGTTTTGTTTGTACGGTTTTATAAATTCTGTAGACATACGAATTAGTTTTGATGCAGTCTGATATTTGTAAATGTTCAATTATATGGCTGTTAAGTTCAGTGATTTACTATATTTACATCCTAGAATTTTAACAGTCATATGATGAGATCGTTTTGGATGTGTCGTTTAGGAGCTATTACCAATATTAGAAGCAATGACATATGTACAATGATCATGAAATTCATGCAAAATGAAAAAATCAATACTAATTTTCAAAAGAAAACTTTTCTATCTTAAAATACAATTAAACAAAATTACTTTCTCAAGTGTATCTTTGGATCAAATATAGATTATTTTTTTAAAACTTTTATCAAGGTAATAATAATCTATTCCTTTTGGAATCTTCTTCTATATAATTTCATTAGAAATTAATACTACAGTGTTATAAGAATAATTTATTATTCCCTCTGTATTTCACATTCTTTACCCGAAACTAGTATGCGCACCCATCTTGTAGCTGTTAAATCGTTTGGTAGTTCTCTTTTAATTTCTTCCTCGTCTTTCTATACGAAGTAGAATGGAACTGGACAATGAACATTTATATATTGCTATTGTTGGAGATAGTCAATACGACATGCAAATTGCATCTAAGACATTGAAAGATAACAATTTAAGATTCTAGCCTGACTTGCAAGAAATCTCTGAGAATTATCCCAACGATTACTATATACTTCTTTAAATTAAGGGACATCACATTAAATGAGGTATTTTTGTTTGATTACAGGGTCAGTACACTGTGCAACATGAATATGCAACACTTAGGCAAAACAGAGTATTGTCCCCTGCTTAGTTATTTTGCCGTGAATTTCAGTTCGCATCTACGTATTTCGGGGTCTTATTCCATTGTACATTTTTTGCTTCATTCAAGAGACTTGCGACAACTAATGTATTGTCAGGGAATATTGGTAACTGCGTAAGCCCAGCTAAAATATGACTTTATTAGACTTAATCTGGGGGCTAGACTTAATCTGACGCGCAGTTGATTTCAACGACATATACGTTGTGTGCTTTTAGGAGGATCCACCAACCGTAGAAAGTTTTGAGGTAGATCTCGGGTTTGAGAATAAACTTCTGTCTTCTACTCACCAGATATGGAACAAATTTGTCGTTCTCTGGCTCTGCCTACGAAACATTTAATGCCATCCAGGTAGTTTATTTGCTTCCATAGATATGACTACGACAATTGACTTGTTTCTAGCTTAATCTCAAATTTACGATGAGTAAGAAGATAAACAAAGAAATGTATTCCCACTTTAAGGGTCTTATATATTAAGGTCTTTTATATTTGGATTCGGCTAACATTGGATAATGTCTTCTTTCACTCATACTCCTGGACAGGCTTTTTTGAAGGAAATTTAGAGGAACGTTCTAGTAAACCTGGCAACTAAGTATACTTTTTCTCACTAGCATGTGTTTATGATTGGTAAATTAACAAAATAAGAGTTATAACTAGGAGAACAATGGGATGTCTAAACTACGAATGGTACAATGAATATATGAAGACTGGGCTTATATATGGTGAGGAGACTTAATATAAGTGGTAAGAATTTCAATGATTCTGATTCCTTACAATGAGTGTTTTGCTTAACATAGTGTGGTGGTTCTGTTATATGTAAGGAGCACAATGTAACAATATAAAAGAATTAAGTCAATCCCTTATTCCTTAAATGTAATTATTCTGTAAAACAAAATACCTGATACACTGTTCTGTGCCTACGTTTAGCTTGTGGACATTCACTCTTAACTACTTTGTCCCAATCTCCATTAGAGTTTGCTACATCGTTGACTTACTTTTCTTATACAGCATAAAACGTACAATATATTATCTTCAAAGAAATGGTTAAGAATAAAATTTGAGGCAGCAGAGCATATTTTATAATACATACACATTAAATATGTCTAATGTTGAAACCAAATATACGTTTTCTGGATTATATTTAAGAGGGTTGTCAATATGTTGTAAAGGAATTTTCCTAGGAGAAATAAATCAATGCCACAATGGGAAAACAGTCCGTGTAAACGCTCCTTTGTTAGGTAGACAGATTGTTTTATTCATTGTGACATCTGGTTTATTGAATTCTCGAAGAAGAATGTTAAGATAAATGTAAAGCTTGGTAACTGAATATACATGAATCCTTAAAACAGAAACTGTGTTACTTCCTTATACAAGCAGACAGTACGTTCAGGTGATGTTTATGATGTTTAGCCAACATATGCATACATACTGTATATGTATGTGTGCGTGTACCTACAATATACATACATATAAATCCGCATTTGTATGCTTCTTTGAATTTAAATGGGAGAGGTTTCGTGAGATATTTGAGAACGGAAATCAATAAGGAGTAGAGCAGATGGCAAATACTCTCTTTAAACAGCTGCATACCACAGTATGGGAATTTAAATGAGTAAAGAGTTTGTTATATTGGCTCTATGAAACAAATTATTGAAAATATAAAACGCAGCATGACCTTACGGTTTTCTCGTAATTTCTTAGCAACAAGAGAGATAGAAATAATCCTCAGCCTTTGATGTAAATAAAATATTGGAGTATTTAAGTACAGTAATCCCTCGACTATCGAAGGTGTTACATTCCAAAACACCCCGCGATAAATGAAAATACGCGAAGTAGAAACGGTACTGGACACTCCGTGACCATTCTGGACCAATCATTATTATTATTATCTGTGTTTTCATTAAAGAAACATCTCTTCAAAATATAATATATTAAACGAGTGTGTTTAAATATCCTCATCATGACT
>NC_068992.1:5908153-5913018 GCF_001194135.2 Octopus bimaculoides
TATATACATTCATAAATATACATGTGTGTGTGCGTGTGTGTGCTTTTAGTGATAAAGTAGTAGCAAATATACATCAACTCATTTGAGTAATGCGATTCAAAATTGTTGCATAAATTTCCAAGGAGAATGTCTTGCTTGCGTTTTATAAATCATAATATAAGAAGAGTTTTCATTTTTCTTTTTTTTTTTGCGTGTGTAGAAATTGAAACGGTTAAGAATAACTTTTACGCATACCCTTTAATCCTTTCATAATCAGGCTACGAAAACTCCAGTCTAATTAATAATACAAGACTAACTAAATATTGTATTAGCAACGCCAAACCCCCTGAGTGCTTAAACAAAGGTGAAACCCACACCAGGGAAATTACCAACGAAGATGATATTACTGAAATAAAGAAAGGGAGACACACATAATCTGTCTTCCTTGATTATTGCAATACGCTTTACACGTCTCGGTATTTTATTTAATCTACATTGTGAATATAAACTCTCTTATGGTTCATTGTTTTTTCTTTTGCGTTTTCTCCCAATAACATACATTTATTCTTCTTCAAAGAGCATTTATGTTTTTTTGTTTTTAAATTTTAGTGATGAAGCTATATGATGGCGTCCGGATTGACGTGTCAAGAATTTAATAATATTTCATAGAATAACCTACATTTCGTAAGTGTTATCACTTGATACGTAAGGATTACCAGATATTTCTAGTTGATTAGAAAAAAATTGAATTAATTTTATACCACTGTCCAACATGAGACCCGCATAAATTAGCAGATTATAGTGAGTACATATGTCAGATTTTAACACCATCTGACTCTCATCTATTTCCCAACATTAAGAAACAAATTCGATTGATAACAGTGTCGCAATGATGACGTCACATCTGCTATTGATGACGTATTTGACCAACAGGAAGAAACCTTTTCCCCAATGGTATCCGAGCACTGCAGTACCTATGGAAGACGTGTATTGGCTCAAACGGAGACTATGTTACCTTATTTGGTCACATACCATGACAGCATCTTGGTCAGCGAATGCACTTTTTAGCCGACCCTCATATCTCTTATGAACAGTATTCTATATTGGTTTTCAAGTGCTGTACATTTTTCCGGTAATTATCAATAGAATCATATGTTGGGTACGTTTTGAATATCACGTTTATATCGAATGATATGGTCGTTCAATAACCGTGGGTCCAGTGCATGCCATTAATTTAGCCCTGGTCGAAGATAGCCTTCCCTCTGATAAACAAAAATGTAATTTTCAAAATAATCCTTCTAAGAAAATTGGGATTCAATATTAAATTCCCGCAATAATTAATTACATCATATTTTATCAATTATTTTGTTAGATTACAGTTAAATATTGAGGGTTTTTTTCAGCCAGCCATTATCGAAGTATCGCTGATATCCAATAATATCGATATCGGATTTTATAGCTGAATCTATTTCTTTAGTGGCAGCCGACAAACCATCAAGATTTTCATCAATAATTTGATGAATTTCGAATCCAGATGAAATATGATTTTTATGACCTTCATGAAAATTGCAATCAGGTCCGATCGGCTGTGCTGATTAATGCATCATCATGCTTATAAAGATGCAATATCCTACTGCTTATTTACACAATATTAATAAAATCACGCAATATCGCAGTTGTTGAAACGAAAGCCCCGGATATGTTATCTAGTGAGAATATGTAATCTGTTGGCATCTAATTGGTACTTAATTTAAAATATCCTTTTAGAATTTAATAACTTCATCAATATCGTTCATAATAGATAATCCATCGTCATCTGTTTACACTTGCAGTGAGTGGTGAACTTTCACTCAACTGTATGTGTAATCAAATGACGTTCAAATCTTTCTAAGTGTTTATGAAAATATATTACACGGACCGAAAATTGACATGTATGCGTGCAGTGTTGCAAGGATTATACAAGGTATTACAGTGTTTTAAAGTATTATACAAGGTATTACAAAGAATATCTCAGATACACCAGTTACAGTACTCTTTAAATATGCGTTTGTCTTCTATATCAGATACGACACAGTTCTATGTTTAAGAGAATAATAATGATAACATCGAGAAATACCTTAGGAATGAAAACCCAGATTCGAAATTTCCCGAAGACACCTGGAGGCTGGAGGGTATATATATATATATATATATATATATATATATATATACAGGTTTGCATTTTTGTGCCACAATAATGCCCGGCAAACAGAGATATTGGGAAATTTAGAGCAAATACAATCAATTCTTTTTTTAAAATTTTATCTTCAGTATTTTTTTATATCAATAATATTTTGCGTGGAGCTATCGGAGACATAATTAATCAATTAATTTAGAATAAAATTTAACATATTTCAGAATTAACGACAATGGCTATGAGTTATTTCTAATTTTATTTTATTAAAAAGAATTCTTCTTTCATTGATATGTGTATTTCGAAAATTTTTAGCAATACATTGTTGATGGTTCCTAACCAATAAAATTCTCTACTTATATCAATCATGTATATAATGACATTCGTAACTAATTTAATTCTAATTAAATTATTTACGATTCGTGACATAATGTAACATGCATTTCCATGTGCCTTTAGTAGAAAGAATTATTTAATATTCATTTCATGCGACATAATAAAGGGACATAACATTAACTCATACGAAGTAACAGTTCATTAAACTCCTTCAAGTTTAACGTTCTTCGCCTCAAAAATGAACCTTCTGTATTTCCCTACATTATCTTATATCGATCAGATATATTCCAATGCCCCTGGTCTAAAGCCTTCAGTAAGATTTATAAGTTTAATCTATATATTTATTTAAAAAAAAAAAAATCAGCGAAATTTTATAGAGATTTACTTATTAAAAACTCAATGAATGCATCACTGAGTTACTGATGAAGCAACAAAATTGAACTGATTTTTACTACAATATTACTTTACTTTATTTGTCTTTAATATGTATCTCACTAAGGCGGTGGCAAATCGTTTGTGATTTCAGGATTCCATCTCGGCTATTATTACAAATAGTGTATTTGTTCCGTCTTCCTTGTTGTGCATACTCAGAAATTCAGCGTAAGGAAATTGGATCAGTTGATGAAGATACGCTTGCCTACACCAAATCTAGCTGAAGTTGAAAACCAACAATACATTTATATATATATATATATATATATATATATGTATATATATATATGTATATATTTATGCATGTATGTACGTACGTACGTATGTATGTATGTATGCATGTGTCTATGTATGTATGTATGAATGGATGTATAAATCTTGAACAAACACGGAATATAATAACAAAATATTTACATTAATTGATTCTTACATAACCCTTCGTAGAAAATTGATTTTGTATTTGTAAATCAATTAATGTATTTGTAAATTAGTTAATGTAATTCTAATATAAACACACGGATTCTAATCAATCGGAAATAGTAATTAAAAAAAAAAGGTTTGATGTTGATGCCAATTGAATGATGCAAATATAAATACTCCTATATATGTGAGATGAGTTGTTGCTAATATGATTATAATTTTTCACACCATTAACCTCATTTTAGAGACAAAAGTATTTGTACTGTTTCAATTTACACCCCATTTTCTATGCAACCTAAATGTATGCCGATAAGGTGTATGTGTTTCTAAACAGACTGTTGCATGGTTACTAGTCTTGGTCCGTCCATCCATGCACACTCTCCAAATAAAAGCTTTATGATGATATGCACACACAGAAGAATAACGCAAATGATGACGTCGGGACCTAACATAATGCACGGCATTTATAATACTGACATGCAAGTAAAGATATGTACATAGAGAAGAACGACCATTGTACCTTTGAGACACGTTTTACATTTTCCTATAGTCGTTGATACCTAGTGTACATATTAGAAATATTGATTTCTTGTACAGTAAATGCGTTGAGTTACTTAATCTGATATAAAAAGTGGATACGCTACTCAATTTCTTCACTGCGGGAATATGTGAGGTAACGTAAGTGAAACACGTCGTGGCAGGTTCATAATGCCCATTCGAAATTGCAGCCACATACTTTAAAATGTACCCTAGTTTTATAAATAATATCGTCAGTGTAACACAACCTACTCTTTTTGCATTAAACCAGTGACTCTTCATCGCCGTTTTTCATTCATGAACTCCATTTGTTATAATATACGTTCCTTCTATATTTATACAAAAATCCGTTCATCATACATTCATCAACTTCAACATATTCAAGCTTTAATAGAAACTTCCCAACCAAATGGTTTCTCATATGAGGTACCGTGAATATGTTATTGTATACTCAATGGGGAAAAAGAATTCTATTCGTGCAATGAACGGCATCTATAGACTCTCACCTAAATATTCTCCTCTATGAAACACACATCTGCCAGCAGACAGTATATATCTGATACCTTGCTTGCATTCTAGTTTTCTACCATTTTCTCATTCTTTATAGTTCTCTATGCTATATACGAGAAGACATCTTCTTTTGAATGATACGTTGAATGACAAGCAAATTTAATGGAATGATTGCGTAACCATTAAAGTTATGTGAAACATTTATATATCGAAAACAAAGTTTCTATATATATTTGCATGTGCTTGTTGTATGTGTGTGTGAGAGAGAGAGCGTATGCATGCGTGTTGCGTGTGTATGTGTCTATGTCAGCATCTGTGTAACTGGATCATAACATACGTATAAACCTGCATAAAATAGCAGTTTATATTGACATGTATTTCTCTATGTCTGTCAATCTCTGTCTGTCTCTCTCTCTCTCTCTCTTTCTCTCACGCACACACACACACACACGCACACAATCTCATATATATATATATA
>NC_068992.1:5913032-5916945 GCF_001194135.2 Octopus bimaculoides
TATATATATCAATATCTTGATACTTGCCTAAAGCTAGTGTAGATGAGCTTCGTGATAAATCTGCATTAAATATATCTCAGAGAATTATTTATAATGAATGTTATTAATAATATTCTTATTACTGACAGTAAGAAAATTGTTCAGGGTAACAAAAAGTTCAAATTCGCCAGAAAATATCTTATAAACAACAACTACAAAAACAATGTATCAAAGGGGAACAGAAAAGCATTCTTTTCTTTTTTTCTTTTTCTTTCATTCAGAAACATTTAACAAACTAACGACATGTAATTATGGAAGATGAAGATGCCTTTACGAGAAATTGGAAATTTCTCAAATATTCATAAAGACCTCCTTATATCAAAGGTAGGAAATTTAAACAATTCCTTACTATGAAATTTGAAGAAGAATTAATGGCAGTAATTCCATCGCGAAATCGATATCGGAAAGTTGGAAAACTCCATTTAAAGCATGTTCAGATATTGCCTGTTGATTTGAGGGAAGAAATTGTGTGACACATATGTTACTGTTAATTATATTTGACCCATCTCTAGGTCTTGATAATCTAATCCTTCTGTGTCACCACCTCATACTTGGCAAGCGTATTTCCTCCCCCACGTACACGTAAATGTTGTACTGATTTGATAGAGACATTAAGGTATAATATAGTATTGGATCCCTTTCTAAATTAGCTCTTTAAGTTAATGACTAGAATTTTACGTACATACATGCTCACACACCTAAAAACACACATCCATACATACACTTATACACTTATATGATTATATATATATATATATATATATATATATATATATATATATGCATACATGCATAATTACGTAAGCATATATGTATGATCATATGCGTTTGTTTAATTTTCTCTCCTGTTGCAGAGCGTTGGCTCGAAAGCTAAAAGACTTTCTCACTTTCCCGACCGTCATATTAATACACCTGCTTGTTGTTCATACAACACTTTTTGTCTTTTGTTTTTCTGTAAATTTCAATCGTATATGTATATACAAGCCTACACACACACATAAATTTATGTGTATGCATGTATGTATGTATGTATATATGTATATACATACACACACACACACACACATATATATATATATATATATATACACATACATACATAACTATCTGTTCCCGAGTGTGGGATTTGCACTTAGGTGATCATTAAGAATTTAGTCATGCATGTTATTCTATTGATTTTCAATATTCGAAGTATTAAATATACGTCACCGCATCTTTTCCAAATAATCGTTTCATCCTTAATGAGAAAGGAGGAACAATTACACTTTACGAATGTAAGACATGTGTTCAACTCTTTTAGCTGTATTTTCTCTTATGTATACTTTAAAACATTATGATACATGCATTTATATATATTTCGCATTGTTGAAATGTATGTGTGTCGAGTTACCTCCAGTTATATCGAGTGATATATAATTACGTCTTAGATCGAGAAAACGATATATAAAGGCATCGAAAATTAGAGAAAATATGTGGATGAAACATGGCTGAGAGAGAGAGGGAGAGAGAGAGATATGCTAAATAATTACGACGGCGAAATGTACATTCGGGACATTGATACAAACTTGTATTTATCACAATTTATAATGCAACTTCGACACGCTTTGTTGACTATGCTTTTCGTGTCACGGTCAATCGCTTTCAACCAAAGAATTCCTGTTGTTTTAAAAAATGTATTGATGTACACTCAAGCTAGAATTAAACGATTGAACGATTGTGCTAACATAATTAACACGTTACCATTTATATATGTATAGTTATAAGCCATAGTAGTTTTTTTTAATATTTAATCTGTCCGATGATCAGCTACGTGAAGCTCTATGTAACACTTGGCAATTAATTCAGCTTCAATTAAATCACGTTTCTCTCGCTGATATTGTTTTTTTTTAGTGTCACCATCTCTACCTTCTTCTCTGAGGTCATATATATATATATATATATATATATATATATATATATATATATATATATATGTTGGTGCATAATTATTGAGGCTTTTTCCAATAAATTTTATTCAACAAAAACAATACCAATATTTAACAAAAACATCTTTCAATGGCGGGCTGACTGTCTGCAAAGCAAATGGGAAGCAGTAATTGAAGTAGATGGTGAATATGCCCCAGAATAATCATTTAAAGTTGTTTTTGTTAGATGTTGTTATTGTTTTTGTTGAATAAACTTTGTTGAAAAAAATCCGCAATAATTAAGCACCAATGCAATAATATTATGAATTCTGTTGTATGAGTGTTATTCCGAACAAAATCGATATTCCTTACAATATTGGTGAATTTGCATGATCAGGATATAAGCAAGAATTCAGTAGTTTCCAAAATAGTAAAAAACTCGCGAACGGTCTAGCAATATACATGTTGCACTACTTTTTGAAAGTGTTTAATTACGTTTGTTTTGTACAGACACTTAGGTACATGCTGTAGATTCACAAAATAGATAACATCTTGCACAGGAAGCGCATATATCAAACCGCTATCGTACCATGTGTAATTATTTCTGACAAATTAGAAAATAAATTAAATTTATTAAGATCGCATTCATACAGTTAACATATGGAAAATTATTTATTACATTGGCGTAAGCTACAATCTTAGTAGTGTGTAGAAATTATTTTAAACTGCGACAATTTATATTTGATTATTCTCGTTAATATATTTCGAGTACGCATTTTAAGAAATTTTCTCTGTGTGTGTATGTGTGTGTGTGTGTGTGTGCGTGTGTGTGTGTATGTGTGTGCGTGTGTGTGTGTTTGCGAGTGAGCGTGTGTGTGTGTGTGTATGTATGTATATGTGTATGTATCAGTATGTCTGTATGCGTGTATGTATTATATAAACAAGTAAATACTTGTTTATAATAATATTTCTAGTCGCATTTCCCTGTTGTGGTTGTTTTGGATCCTGAAAATAGGCGTTCCAAATTTATTTTAAATGCTAAACAACAACGGCAACAACACACCGTCAGGGGACAAATTATTGCATTAAGTTAAAATTAACTATGCCCAAAGTTGAAGGTTTTGGTGGCGAACCGTTTTTAATTATTTCGAAATGGAAATAGAAAGTAAACAAATAGAAGAGAAGGAAGTAAACTAGGCGGGTTGAAAGAAGTAAAGAAGAAATTAGAAAGAAAAAAAAGAGGGACGGACGAGAAATAGATATACTGTAAAAAAGAAACAAACAAACAAAAACCGAGCAATTTGTAGAAAAGTACAGATGAATGAAAGGTAACGTATATAGCATATAAATTATATATGTATAATCATATATCATATAAAAAATAAAATATATAAATAAAAAATAACATAACATGATAATTTACAGGGAATGGATATACATATATATAATATAAAAAGAAGATATTTTTTATTAATTTAAGAAAAGGCTAAATAAATAAATTAACCAATAGTGAAGAGATGCAGAAGTGAGAAATGGAGAAATACAGAAGGAAAAGTCAAGAAAGACTCGAGACGGTAAAATGACAGGTGAATGAAAGAGGAGGGTTGAATACAGACAAATAGATGGGAGTCAGTTATCATTGATTCATTAATGTTTAGGTAGCCAATGAATGACTGGATGGACAGACATGAACAAATATAATTGGCGTTCAAAGTCATTTGAAGAAACCCATATTTTTCAAGTAGTAAAAGCTATAAATTCAACCGACAAAGTCGCATATTAGTTAAATGCTATATTAAATTTAGGACTTAACGCACACAGACACACACATACATTCTAGTATGTATAAACACATGCGCATTCTATATTCTCAGTCATACACAAACGTATATATATAAATACACATATACATATATATATATATATATATATATATAAAGAGAGAGAGAGAGAGAGAGAGAGAGAGAGAG
>NC_068992.1:5917519-5925218 GCF_001194135.2 Octopus bimaculoides
ATATATATATATATATATATATATATACAACGACCTAACTGCTTTTAAATCAATGTCCCAATTAGAGTTATCCTTGTGGATTTCATCAGGCTGTTAACATACTAGGAAATTTCTGGAGTTGACTTAACTTTGGACAGAATCGTTTGCGTTATTCGTTCTGAATCCAAGCCCTTCTTAAGCAGTTCTCCCTTCATGTTTTCTGGTACCAATAATGAACTCCTCTAGAGGTTGACATTTATTACTATAGAAAGAACCTTCTTTTCATGTGTTGCTTGGATTGCCCTCACAGCTCATTTTTTATTTCTTATAGGCATTTATGGGGAGAACAAATCTGTAGATGGATGGGACGATATAGCGAGTAATGCTGTATCTTGGTAACATAACCACAATCAAGGCAAAAGCAAAAAATAACAACAGAAAAAGATCTAGTACAGAACGAAATCGTGTCATATATTTCTCAGTAGCAAATCTATGTGCTATTGTACCTGCGTCTAAAGAAACGTCGTGGTGGACGAAGTATTTCAAGGAAGTTTCAGAGCTATTTCTAGTGTGTCGACTACGTAAAGACTCTTCACATTGAGTTGCAGGGTGATGTTAATTTACATTGATGCTGTATTCTTATTCTGCTAAATGTTGTGTAGAGGTGATTAACTCACGTAAAACAATTTCCCCGTGTGCAAATTATAACATACATAACAATTGACATTGTGATCTAATAGTGGAAATTAGATAGTTGTAAGCGTTTAGTTATGTTTTGATTGAACATTTAATGGCATAATAACAGCAATAGTGCATGGTTTCCCTTTTTGCATGGATCTTTCATTCGATGCATGCTTTGGAAAACATTATTTTGCGAAAGAAAAAAGCCATTTAATACCGTTTTGGCATTAATCTGTTTAAAAGACTAATCATTTGAGAAAAATGTGTGACAGTGCATACATATTCACATAGTTGCGAGCGCATAGAAGCACAGATCGTCATTTACACACCTCATGTCAAATATAGTTTTATAGCTTAATAACTATATATTTATATTCCTTTTATAAACATACAGATATGTCAACACATATGTGTTTTGCATTGTGCGTAGATGAAAAATTGAGCAAACACACAAACACTCACACAAATTGTTAACAAATGATTACATCTTAATTGAAAATCCTCAAAAAGCTGTTTAAGTTTACACGTTGAAGTTACTTAATAGTTTGCGCACAGCTTATACCAATAAAATAATGTTTGTTTTTTTTTATTTCTATGCATATTTAATTTTTTTAATCATAATTTCATTATTATTTTCTATATATTTCTTGAATAAGGATGTGTCTTATATGTTCTTTTCAGATATTCCTTTCCCTAGTTTTACTTTCAAATTAAAATTTACCTCGTGATGTTTTTGTTGTTGTCTATCTGTTTTCTTTTTTTCTTATTTTTAATAGAAAACCCTTATACCAGAATATTGCTATTTTTATTTTTGCTGATATCTTATGTTCACACCTCTTCTTGATTCAATGAAGCATTGGCTTCCTTTACAGTTTTTCAAGATCCTATTCAATATATACTACAGCAAATATTTCCTCAATGACACATTTTCTTTTTTCTTGCAACATCTTTCATGGCAAGTTACATTTACATTAATATCTTTAGAATGATTAAATTGAACCAAGTTCCAATTAGCATAAATAAACTACTTCTAAACCATTTTCTAAAGATTTGATCTTTAAACTTCATTTGGAGTATAATAAGTATATTTGGAGGTGAATTTACATTTTATTAATTCTGGTCGTGTACTACGGAAAGCAAGAACTTCTCTGAGATTATCTACCTCCCGAGAAAGATTAATCTGTGCGCTGTTTATTTAAGTGTAAAGAAATTCAACCTAGAGTTAATGTAAACAGATATTTACTAACGCGAGTGCATTTTAACATCCAAGAATAATTCATACCACATTCACAGGGGTCGGAAAGGAACATCAATAATATTTCCAGAATCTACGATGGATACTTGCCACACTGGGGAGATCGGAAGCAAAACATCATCATGATAAAATTCTTTTTGAAGATTAAATAGCGTGTATGGGTGTTTGCAAAAGTGTGGAGGATTACTATAGGCTACATTTTGTTGCTAAATGTGAAGAAGTATTTGATTTACCACCTTAGGAATGTTCAGCCACACGTGTTGAATTACGAACAGATTCCATGCTCCTAATGTTGCTGTTGCGGCTTACAAGAACTTAAGGATACGTGAAAGGAATACTGCATATCTGACCCAACTAAAATCTACATGCATGCAAATCATAATTCTCAAACCAACAATCATACACTTCCAATGTTTGTTTCGTATCCTTCTATACTTTGGATATACAGACTTCACGAAGCGGGAATAGACACGTACTTGAAATTGCTCCACTAAAAACAACAACACTTCGATTAATTACAAAATTTCAACGATCTCCACGACTCCTACTACTCCCGTTCTCATCCAATACGCTATTTTTTATAAAAGTTCGGCTAGTCAATTCTTCCAGTCCCACAGGGATGTCAATGTCTCTCGCCACAACAATTTGTTTTCTTTCTAGATTAAATCTTCACTTTGCCAACATAAAAATCGCAATACGGTTTTCAGAGAAAATCTTACTTCTGTTTCTTCTACTCTGATTAAGATAACTCTCTAATATTCTGAAACTATCAAAGATTTCTTTTGTCTTTTTCTGCTCTTCGATAATTTCCAATTACTTTGGATATTTTCAAACATCTGCATATTAACTGAAGTGACATTTTCTTTCACCAGTATCATCTATCTGGATGTTTTCGGATGCACGAATATTCTTTCCCGCCAATTACAGCAAATAAAAACACAGCTGCCAGGCAGACTTTGGGTAAATTTATAATAACATCTGAAAGTTGAGAATTCAGGGAGTACAGACGCAGTTACACATACTTGGACAATGGTTGAGATAGGTAGAGGTGTATAACACAAAAGTGATTTCCAATGAACCAGGAACGGGAGATCGAGGGTGGCTGAGCTAAATGTATCCTTCAAAGACTATGATCTAACCTAGATAAGAGACAACTACAACGCCGTAGATATTGCAGGGCTTTTGACGACGTCGATGAATGGACAGATTTAGTGATGAGCTTCGACTAATTGTACTCGACCCAAGTAAAATCTGACATATCTCACGATAGTAAACAAAGCAGCTTACATTCTTATTTCATCCCTTCATATATAAAGTAGTACCATCGTACCATCGTTGGAAACACTCATGTTGTATAACTAGATAACCTACCTTCCATATTATCTAAACAGTAGTGATACCAACAACAATGAAACATTTTGTCGTTTAAATGAAGGATTTACAATGGTCAAACCTTTTTAATCAACATTTATCGACATAAGAATACGAATTTAATTCATTTTAGCTGGAGTCAAATACCTTATACTTGCTTTAAAAATCGATATTTTTATAACGAGTTCCAACTGAAGGCTCTCATATTTTAATATGAGTCATTCAATGTAAAATTCTTCAGAGCAGAACTCATCAATCATTGTTCTTATGAGCATGGCTAATTAATGATATTAATTCCTCTATTTATCACTACAGTTTGTCTACGAGTCTCTCCTCAGTTGAATGCTTGTAGCAGACATTTTAATATAAGAGAAACTCAAGTGAATAAACACTAATATACTCACATATCATGGGACTGCGTCACATGACTTCATACACAATCACAGAATCATACATACATACATACATACATACATACATTAACAGTTATACAACGATCACCTCACACATATATACATGCCTATTCACGACTTAACCATAAAAACAAACCCGCAATCATTATGACAAAACTAGAAACAGCATAACACAAAAAGCCTATATAATTACATTGATACACTATATAACATTCAGTGTATACATAAGCATAGAGCTACACCATACATATACACATCTGCTAGCATAATTACACAGATATACCACATACACACATGGCTGCACAAATATTAAATGTGTGATTACAAAAATTGGCAGAATTCATGTATGTGCATTGTGACATTTATTTGGATGCCACATTATAATCACACACATGCTACACAATAATAATAATAATAATAATAATAATAATAATAATAATAATAATAATAATAATAATAATAATAATAATAATAATAATAATAATAATGAATGCTTAAAATCTACTGCTCGTTTTCAGGGAAGTGCTACAACCAATTGATTTCACATTACTGAGAGAGAACTTTTTTCAACTATGATTTGAGAGCCAGTATCTGGTTGCTTGGCTGCTAGGAACTTGATCCTAATCTCCTTCAAATCACACTCTACAATCTTAGAACGTATCATAACTTGAAGAAAGGATATGATGTCGGATGGGCACGACCGGACTTCCTTTCTTCATCACTGTCTTTCATCAATGTTACTGAAGGATTAGTCGCTTGAAGTGCTAAAAGCTGACAACAGAATCTCTCTTGAAACAGTTTACTGCCCTTAAAGTAGGCTTGGAGCATCTAAGATGATATTACCTATCTCTGAATTTGAATAACTACCATTGCATATGTGCTGGAATACTGATGCAATGGAGCCATACAAGAAGAAATAAATTTACTCGTATCACTTCCCACAGCAATATCACAAATAGCATTAACATGAACAAAATCACTTTCTAAACCTCTATATCACTGAAGCCACCACCATCACTACCATCACTACGACTACCCACCACGGACAGGCTGACCGTTAAATCCACTAAGACAAAACGCATGCGACATTATCAACACAAATATAATTGGCAACAACACCATCAGCGCAGAGAACGGGAATATCACTCAGATCAAGAAAACTGACCCCATTAATACTACCACCATATCTATGAACAGTACCGACAACGCCCGTATCGACAACGTGATCGACATAACAAAATATCGCCATCCACTCCATAATGATGAATAACAATTGAATCATCAATCCAATCATCATCATCATCATCATCATCATCATCATCATCATCATCATCATCATCATCATCATCACCATCATCATCATCATCGAAACGACCATTTAAATTGTAACAGCAGCACAATCAGCAGTTCTCAGCAGAACCCTGAAAGTCTTCCTCACTTTCACCAATTCCAACATGAACATACTAAATGGGAAAAAAGCAACATCGTCGCAAATAAAACCAATGCCATCTCTCTGGCGAAAGGAGTTATCAGTGATGCCAGGAACACTGGCGCCACCATTTCCACCAGTGTGTCTATTAACAATACAAACACCTACTTCATCAGCAACGCCATCAGCATCGTAGACCAAGCTGTCACCATCTACTACATAAAAAATTTTCATCACCACCACCACCACCACTACCATAACCATCATCATCATCTTCATTAAACTACGATTCAGAATTGTACAACTAACACAAACAGCATCGAAACGATAACAATATCAGGAGCAAACATTATCATCACTACAAATAAAACTATTATCACTATCATCAACAACAACAGCATTAAGCTTCATTATCGCAAATATGAACACTGTCATCTCGAGAGTCAGCAACACAATTATTCTCAACACACGCAGTAACGTTACGACCGAGAACCGCCACGAAGACATAACCACCAACTTTACATCTATATTAATTTTCGTATTTTCAAACGGCAGTACCTTTATGATAAACCATTTTATCTTTATATTCTCTCATTTTCACGAGGTCTTTTAGTGTATTCTTTTAGTCATGAGTTGCCAAAATATTTCAAAAGAAAGAAGCGAATTTTAGTTTTAAGAAAGTGTTAACTCGAAGCATAATATGATAGAGGAAGAAAAAGCGAGACAAACATAGAATCACAGAGAAGAATGTAATCTCTGCAGAACTGCAGAACAGATTGCAATCATTGGAGACTTTCGTTTCTTAAGATATTACATAAGTTTACACGCACGCAAGCATATATATATATATATATATATATATATATATATACACACATATATATCTGTATATGTGTGTATATGTGTGTATATGCATATGTATGTATATAGATGTGTATATATTTATATATGTATATATGTGTGTGTGTGTATATATGAACGTATGTACATGTATAGGCATATATAGACAGGAATTTATATGTGTGGGTGTGCGCAGGTGTGCGTGGGTGTATATAAAGGGTAAACGGCAACATTCCCCTTAACCTTCGGTCACATAAATGAATGAAATACCAGGTGAGTAGATTTCGTAGCTGGTTCCAAGTTATATATAATGATTGCGGCACCGTAACATATTTCAATAAGAATGTTATTAATATATTTTGGAAAGATATGTTCATCTACCAGACATTACCATACAATACAATATCAGTGCACAAATGCCGAGAATAATCGTTCATATATGGGGGGGGGAGGATCTTAATTTCATACTATCAATGTTTCGTTATAAATTCCAGCGTCGCACAAAATGCGTAACGGTATTTCATATATCTTTATCGTCTGTGTTCAAATTCTGCCAGGCTCTACTTCGCCTTCATTCTTTCGGGGGGAAATAAGTACAATTGAACACTGGAGTCGATGTAAGTTACTTGACCCCCACCACCCCTACCACCACCACCAATTGCTGGTCTGCTATACGAAAATAAAAAAAAACACCATTCCAAATACGTGTGATCATATCGTTTAATAAAGCCTAAAGTTTGATGTCTGATTATAAGAAATCATTAATAATATGTCGATAAAAGCTTCTCTTTTATGGAACAGCATAAAATAGATGACTATTGCTATTAACGTAATAAATTTCGTTCCTAATAACTAGGTGGAATTAACGCATACGTGCTCACGACTACAAAGCTGCAAGCCTAAAATATTTTAAACATTAACTTGCATATAACTTTCTTTTCTAAACATATAATTAAATCAGTGAAGGTGGTTAGCGTAGGCGAGGGTTAAATCTCTGTTGTGTAGGTGTATGCATATAATTATGAGAATTATAGTATCATGTGTTAACCGCATACTTTGTAGTATGTATGAGGAATAATATTTAAGACAATGTAAGATCTGTAAATGAACGTGTGGCTTTGGAAGCCGAAAGATTTTAAGAAGAGTATGTGTTTCAAAATATGTATTACACAAAGATTCGTAAAACTAATGTGGACATAAAGCATATTATGAGAATATTTAGATATGTGTATGTATATATATATGAGTATACTACGCATTGACATATAGTAATAAATCGTTATGTACATGTATGGGTATATATATGTATGTGTGTGTGTGTGTGTGTGTGTACGCGCGTGTGTGTGTGTGTGCGTGTGTGTGTATGTGTGTGTTTGTGTATGTTTGTGTTTCTGCGTGCCTGTGTGTGTCTGCGTGTCTTTGTGTCTAAATGTGTATATGAGTGTATGTGTCTATTATATGAACATATGTTGTATATAGTTACAACATATAGTTACATCTATGTGTATATACTCATACACGCATATGAATGTAAACCCACACATACACACTTACAAACACATACATACGCACAAACGCAATCTCACACACACATGCACACACACACACACGCACAAGCACACGCACACGCACACACATACACATACACACATACACACACATACACATACACACACACACACACACACACACACACACATATATATATATATATTTATATATATATATATA
>NC_068992.1:5925379-5931086 GCF_001194135.2 Octopus bimaculoides
ATATATATATATATATATACATAACAACGTAAACTTGGAAGGTACCGCACGTGTGAAAATATATAGGAAAGAGCATTTGAAAATGCAAAAGTGATTTAAAGATGTTTATTGACCTGACCGGTTTCATTATTTTTAAATAAGATTTTCAAAAGTAAAATGCAAGGCTTTGTGTAGCCTTTGTGGTGTTAAAAATTAGTTAACAGCTGTATTAAAATACAGTGATAGACTCTTTGACAATGGTAAGAGAATATTAAGAAATACAATCTTTGACAATGATCAGAACATGTTAAGACAGGCTTTGTATTTAAACAGTTTACTTAAAAGTGTTCAAATGAGAGTAAAATATGTTCATAATTGTTTAAAGTTCATCAGGAATCATAATCGTTCATAAATATATACACAGATAGAATTTACAGACATTATTCTTTAGGAGAAAGCGTGTATTTCTTTGTCAAAAATTCATAAGAAATCATAATTGATTATAAAGTTTTGAGGGTAATGACGAACCATTTTTTCTTCATCTCCATCTTTTGTATATGTGTTTCTGATGAACGCTTTCTTCCATCAAATACTGTCTACAAATTCTTTCTGTGTATATATTTATAAACGATTATGATTGCTGGTAAATTTAGAAACAATTATGAACTTATTTGACAGACTATTTTTAACACAGTTATGTATACTGTTTAAACACAAAGCCTCTCTAAATATTTTTTTTAGCATTGTCAAAGACTCTATTACTATATCTTCATACATCTCTGTTAACTAATTTTAACACAACACAGGCTACACAAAGCGTTGCACTTTACTAATGAAAATGTCTTTTTATAAAAGGTGAAACCGGTCAAGTCAATAAACATATTTAAAAGACCTCTGCATTTTTAAATGTGTGGGTGCGTGTGTTTGTATATGTATGCAACTCTGTCTCCTTGTGTGTGTATGTCTGATTGTGTATGTGTGTTTTGCAACTATGTACAGTGAGTGTGTAGTAGTAGTAGTAGTAGTAGTAGTAGTAGTAGTAGTAGTAGTAGTAGTAGTAGTAGTAATAGTTGTAGTAGTAGTAGTAGTAGTAGTAGTAGTAGTAGTAGTAGTAGTAGTAGTAGTAGTAGTAGAAGGTTTTGTGTAGACGAGGAGAAGAGGAATAATGATAAGACGAAGTAGGTGGAGGAGGAGAAGAAGAAGGAGGAGGAAGAGGAAGAATGAACAGAAATAGCTGCATCGGATGTAGCCCTGGTAACGAGAATAGAATTTTTTTTTTAATTGCAGCAAGATTTTCATGTGATTATCATTATTTAACGAATAGTTGTTTGAGAAGTGTTTTCTCGAAAATGTGTTTTATTTTGATGCATATTTCTTTTATCGTAAGAGATAATACGCCTCAAATAAGATGCAAATAAATTGTACTTTCAACAAAACAACAAATATTACTATAAAATTTACTCCAATACGTCAAGTAATAACTAAGAATTTAATTTCTCAGATTTTCATTCTTGTAAATATTGAATTAATTATGTTATGATTTGGTGATAATGGATTTGGTTAATTTATTTATTGTTTTCAATTAGTACGTTATACTTCTTAAGGTTTTATTTCAATTAACATTTTAGAATTTATGTTATTTTATAACAATAGATTCAACATTTGTCAAAATTCTCAAGATTGGCAACATTTTGATGTCTTAAAATTAGATTTCATTCCTTCGTGACAGTTGAGGAAGATTTTATTAGCGAAACACTATTTCTTTCAGAAAGTTATGCCTTCTCCTTATTCATGACTTCCGCGATTATTTTCAGAGAACCATTCCTATTTGAGGTAACCTAATAAATCCCAATACAAGCAAATTTACTTGCCTTTCATAAAATAGAAAACCTGATCTATTATCTTTTTGATACTTGATCTTTATAGCAGAAAGCAACAGAAAAATTCCCTTGACGATCCATTGCGGTTGGAAAAAGCAAATGCACTTGGAACAGCAATGCTGTGTTACAAATAACTGCATAACTGTACGCAGGAACTGACGATCTATACTGGCTTCTCTTAGATTTCCTCTAAACCTATATATCTATTTATCTACCTGTTTAACTATCTATCTATTATTTATCTATCAATATATTTCTCTTAATATCTAGCTGTCCATCTTTCTTTCTCTCTCTCTCTCTCTCTCTCTCTCTCTCTCTCTCTCTCTCTCAATATATATATATATATATATATATGCACAAATACATATACATACACACACAACGACATATACTGAATTACTTTCGATTTGTGTCTTGTTGTAAACGTCTTGCGCTTTCAGTTAATTACATACTTACTATAAATTAAGTAATTATTTGAGTTATGTTTCTTTCGTATCTCAATCAATTATACTATTGTTGAACTTAGTATTCAGATATCAAACACCTCTGAAATCTACTAATGTTACTACTCTCTGAGCATATATATATATATATATATAGAGAGAGAGAGAGAGAGAGAGAAAGAGAGAGAGAAAGAGAGAGAGAAAGAGAAAGAGAGAGAGAGAGAGAGAAATAGAGAGAGAAAGAGAGAGAGAAAGAGAAAGAGAGAGAGAGAGAGAGAGAGATGCATGCATACATACACACGTACATACATACATACGCACATACATACACACACATACACCCACACACATGCATACATACACACATGCATACATACATGTATACATACATACATACGTATATGTACATACTACCATTAAGGTTTACGTGCTTGTCTTTTTGAAAATCGTTTCTGAATTGTCCGACGTGTGTTCGATTTCCTTTTAATAAGCACATCTCACCGCAAGAATTTATAGAATACCAAGCCAACTGCCGATAGAGGCTGGTTCGAATATCTGCGTATCAGCTAAACCCCGAGAACTCCATCTCATCGTTTAAGCCCTCGCTTCTTTTGCGAATTGTATACAAAATTTCCACTTACATTATTACCATGTAAAATCTGTAATATTCATGTAAAGTCAATCTGTAACAGTAATGATCTGTAATTAAAGGTTTCATACCTGGTAGTTATTCATCTTATTGTTGCTACTCTAATATACATTGATCAAGGATGCCTTATTAAACAAGTGCTTCGATCAATCTTGTTTTTTATCGAAAATACTGACTCCAGGATCACGTTATCAAATATTGCCTGCTACAAAGGATGTAATTTGATCCGGCATTGGCATGCTGAATCTCGTAGTTTGTAGAAGTATACCCATTTTCTTACACACACAATAACATTTGAAGTGTCCTTATATTTAGACACCGGCTTTTGTAGATAATGATATGATGAACGGTAAATTATTTGAATTTGTATTAATCGAAGTGTTTTGTTGACCAGAATAGATTGAGGTATGGAATTAATAGTTTACTACTTCACAATATAAATAATATATTAGTCTTACAAAATAAATTATAGGATTTATGTTTAAAACATTATACAATCTATAATATGAATAATATGTATTATAGCTATGTTTGTATTTCATTTCGAAAATCAAGGTTGGCAGTAATTTACAGCACCAATTTTTATTAGTAACAAGTGGGGCATCCAGAGCTGAAACGCTTGAAGAGATTAGCACTGGGCATTGTAAAATATTTAAGAGATTTGCAAATACAAAGTGATTTAAAAAAAAAATAATAAACTGAAAATGAAATATAATGAAAGCAAATATGTAAAGACATAATGAAATTGCTACAACTGTGAAAACAAATCAGCATTTGGAACAGGCAAAGAGGCAAACGACCAACGTTTTATGTTAAAATTGTAAAACCCCCGACAAGATATTAATTGTGGTAGTCGTAAAACAGAAGTAAACTTTAGTAGTACTACATTCCCATATCCTGACTGATAGGAATGGTATGAAAGCTATGTAAGATGAAGAGACGATGGGTGTCTTTTCACACATGCATGTGTAAATGTGATACTGAATAACATATTATTCACCTACACTTCAAATACATCATGCATGGGGTGAATAATTAAGCAGGAAAAGTTGGTAAAACTGAGATTAGTGAAATCTGTCAAGTAAATTTCCTAAAATTAGCACGAAAGCCTGATTGTAGATCCATTTAGTATTTTATGGTGATTGCAAACGAACACACTTGAAAGCAGCAAATGCAAACAGACACACAGACACAAACAAACACATACACACACACACGCACACACACACACACACACACACACACACGCACAAACACACACACACGCGTACACGCGCACACGCACGTGCGCATATATATTGCGCGATGACACACTAACTCACGTGGGCATAAATATATGAGTATGCCTTGAAATACGTCTAAATATTTAGAGACTCACGTTTATATAATTAGAGACTGTATATTGTTGCACCCATATATATATATATATATATATATATATATATATATCAGCTTCCGCACGATGACTTTACCCACACGGCATTAGCTTTGGCGGGAAAACTTTAAGTCTGATATATTTTCAATGCTCCTCGTACTTATTCGGTCATATATTTATATATATTCAGATTTGGCTAGGACTGGACATCCAAAATGATGTAAACTGTCTCGTTTTAATGTTTGCACAGTCTGCATTTGTCGACGCGCCTGTTTTCATTATTTCCCTTTATAGTTGTTTGTGGTCAGGCATTAGTCTTTTGTGGTGAGAATCAGTCCTTCCGTTTCTGCTTCATTCCAGAGCTTTTGCACTGTTGCCAGGTTTTACTTAGACTTAATTTCTAAGTATTCTTATAGTTCAGCTGCTGTTATTTTATAGTAGTTTTCTACCGTATTAGGCCGTGACGTGCTTCTGAGGTAGGTGGATATATTCTGCCTGTGTCTGCTTTGGACTGGTGACTTCCGTATGCTGTTAATATTGTCTCTTTTTTTCGAAGTTTCACTACTCTCTAATTGTCGAGTTTATGTTATTTCTGTAATTTATGTCTAATATGGGCAATGTGTTTATTCCTATTGTAACTCTCCTATTTTCTCTTTTAAACCCTCTATGTGGTATTTTAATTATTTCGTCTATTACTGGATATTTGGAAGGGTCATTGTGCTCTTATTCTATGATTTTTGCGTCTATGACGAGTGCAGTGCATTCAGTGCAAATCGATTTGCCGCTTCTGAATGTCATTTTGACACTTTTCTCAAATCTCACCTTCATCTCCTTGCTGATACTGTGGGACAAGTTTTAGAAGTTTTTATCTGTTCAGTGATATTTTTAGGGGATTCTTTTTAAAGCAACCATATTTAGGTTATTTGTAGTTTGTCCTTAAGAAATGCAATCCATACTGGTTTCACTTAACAACTTAGATAGAGGGATCAGACCAAGGCAGAAAGGCAGACAATTAGGAGGAGTTGCGTGAATGTCTGTGTGTGTTTGTGAATGTGTGTGTTTGTGTGTGTGTCTGGTTTGCCTGTATATTTCTATTCAGTCCCTACTAAATTGATGACAGATCCTCATTTACGTGTACATGTTTCCAGGAAAGCACCAGCTGCATCTTAATTGTTATGAGGTGGAATATAAGTGATAGGGCCATTATTATTGGAAGAAAGTATTGCATAGAATGCCGGACTCGGTTGAGGGGAATGTAGCCATTGTGTCTGTGGGAAGAGAGACGAGTTAGTCTGACATACCTGATACACACACACACACGCACACACACACACCCACACACACATACACACACACACACACACACACACACACACACACA
>NC_068992.1:5931956-5938182 GCF_001194135.2 Octopus bimaculoides
TATATATATATATATATATATATATATATTCATATATGTGCCCGTGGGTATGTTTGTATGAGGAATATTCATATAATGCTCTGCTATAAACGGAATAATTAAAATGTCTCACGCGCATGATGCGCACATGCCACCTGCTGAATAACAAAAAAATACAACTAAAAATCAATAAATTATGTTACGTGCAGGAATATCAGTATTGCTAATCTTTTACAAACAGGCATCCAAAAATTTTTAATAGCTACTGAAATGATTGATAATATATGAAACACAAAGGCAAAACGTGACAAATGCAATTTACAAATTTTCCCATCCAAATGTCCGTAATCAATACCGCGATGCATTCTAAATTGCTGATTATTGCACGGTTATAAGTAAACACCTATATCTGTGCAAATTTGATAGAGAACAACGTTTTATGCATTTACGCATGCATATATTATTAGGTTCGATGGAATATTTTTCAATTACTGCATAGTTGTTTATGCATAATTAGTGCATGGTATGTGTGTAGCATATAGAGTGCGGTGAGAAGAATAGTGAAATCTAGTTTTATTCAATCCTAATTAAGTTTTGTCATACAACCCCTCAGCAAACTAGAATTAGAAAATGTAATAGCTACAATTTTCATGTAGGCTAGGAAAGCAAAAATAAATATTTGAACCATTTAACGACACGAGACATGTGATATTGTGCAATTAAAAGAAAACTAAACAAATAAAATCCTTAAAACATTGAACGTGTTTAATGCATTTTCATAGCGCTGGTATCGTCCATGCCATGGCAATAAAAATCAAAATAGACAAAATCTAATTATAATATCTGCAAGTTGTTTAGTTAATATTAAATTATTCAGTGTAGGGAATACCCTAACCGCTAACAATAAACTTCAAGGGATGATATTTCAGACATTATACATGTTATTATCGTTTTACTTCTCAAAGCGCTCGATTCTCTTTGTTCTGGTAGATTCTGTGAGAGCGGACAGCAGCCTGCTGTCAGATCTCACTGGGTCTTTTTCCGCACATTATAAGCTTTGGTACTTGGTTGTTAATCATCGTGGGAGACATTCAGCATCCAGGTACCAATCTCAAATCCTAGCTTTTCCCAGCACCGCAGGTTTTGAGGGCTTGCTCTGCTCTCATGTCAATTCCGATTTCTCTGACATATTTCTCCAAATTGGTTCCTAGTGCTCCAAGTGCCACTACAACTACTGGAATGACAAACATTCTCCTCATAGTCCACTTTCTTGCAATTTCGTTTTTTTGTAGTTTGTAGTTTTTAATCTTTTCTAGTTCTTCGTTATTTATGCGTTATTCTCCAGGTATTTATTCTCCAGGTATTTATTCTCCAGGTATTTATTCTCCAGGTATTTATGCGTTTTTGTCCAGGTATCGTAAAGAAATCGTTGCTTGTGTCCATGAGTTGAGCGGTCATGAGCAACCAAACAAGCGGAGATTTTGGCTGGTTGATTTTTATTGTTGTTACTTAAAGCATGCGGGACCCATGCTCCATACTTCTGAATCTTTCCCATCGAGTGAAGATGCTTCTCTATAGCAGTGTGGGAGCATTCCATTATCTCTGCCAGTTCCTTTGTCGTATGACGAGAATTTTCGTGCAAATGTTGGTTTAATCGCTCTTCATCGAACTCAACTGTACGGCCAGAAAGAGGTGCATCTTTGAGGTCAAAATTTCCATTTTTGAACTTGGCATACCAATCACAAGCGGTTTTTTCAGCTATGACATCCTCTCCATACAAAGCACAAATATCGCGAGCAGCTTTTGCGGTCTTAGAGCCTTGAGTAAACGCAAAATGGTGTCGAAAATGCTCGTTTGTCTTAACTTGGCATTCTCATTTTAATGATCTGAAAATAAACACAAAAATAAGTAAAATTAACTATTAAAAAATTAGATTCCACGATGATTGAAAAATAGAATTCTCGAAAAAAATAGAATCCAAAATTCAGAAACGCAATAAACTCCAAAATTTAAAAAAAAACGGCGGGAACTTAGTTTCCAACCAATTACTTTGTCTGGCGCTTTAGTACATTTCAGTCACTCTAAAATCTAGCTGTTGTGGAACTTTTTGTAGGGTGTTCCTTCTTGTGAAAATTCTTGCCCCTCCTTTTACTATCCGCAAGAATTGTTTTCTCTATCAGAAATTGATCGTTTCTAGACTTGCTGTTATGTTTTACACTTTCTATTGCCCTGGTAAAATTTCGTTTTCCTCGCGGATCTTATACATGTTGTTATACATGATCCAAGCCATAAGTTTCCATATTGGTGGTAAGCAAGATGAGGCAATAATTATCTACCGTTAGATAGAACATTCTGGCATAGCAGAATACTACTCGCTGTCATTCATATGGGTATCACCTGCCCGATTGTTTAACATGTCATTCATTTGAGCTGCGATTCCTTTAGGAAAAGACGCCAAATTCTTCAGCCAAACGTCATGCATCCCATTAGATTCAGGCGCTTTCCAACTGGGGATTCTTTTGCTTTACATGAATACAATTACTACTGCTATTTCAGTGTCCCTTTCCATCACATTTCTGTTATTTCCCCTCAATGCATTAAGCATATTTATAATGCTGTACCTCATTATCCCTGACGTTTAACTAAAACCTTTCGCTTTCTTCCGCATCCAAGGTCACTCTTTCTTTCTATCTTTTACCCTCGAGGTCTTGGTACACTGATTTCTGATCGTAATGCAGCATTCTATTGATTCTGTATTGTTGTGTTTTTTGGTCAAATCGTTTCACATAGGTCGCCTTGGTTTCAGCTCCTCGATAAAGGCGTTTTTTCTATTCTTCGGTATATTATACTTCTTTTCTATTTGAACATGTTTATGCCTGTTCTTTATTTCCCCTCTTTTCACGTTCCAAGATGTTAATATGCAGCCTTGATTCGTTAACTGATTCTATGATTCTTTTCTTCCACCATGATTCTTTTTCCCTCTTTTCCCATTCAATGGGTTTACAAATCCCATTTTCCTTCCAACGAATACAACTGTAAGATCAATATGTTTATCTGTATCGTATACATTTTTCTTTCTCTATTATTGTAGTTGTTGTTGTTGTTGCTGCTGCTGCTGTTGTAACTAATGTTATTATTTTTTTTAAAACCTCTCCTTCAAACACCCCTACGTCGGAAGAGACGGGAGTCGTCGTCGTTGTCGTCATCATCATCATCATCATCATCACCATCATCATCGTCGTCGTCGTCGTCATCGGAATATCCTCAAGACACCTGATGAAGGCTGGAGTGTATGCCAGCCGAGAGGTTGTGTTAACAACAAACAAGATGAGAACAAATATCCGTCAAATGTAAATAATGTACGTAATTCGTAATCTCTTGAATGTAGAACAGATAGATAAACAGATAGATACATATAGTTAGATATAGATATAGATATATATACCCTTCTCTCACTCCCCCTCTCTCTCTCCTTCTGTATATACGTCTGCCTCACAATACATATAATTATATATACGTTGGCGTGTTCTACGTATGTAAACATGTATGTATTCAAATATATACAGAGATAAATGTGTAATTGTTGGTATATATGTGTTTGTATATATATATATATATGTGTGTGTGTGTGTGTGTGTGTGTGTGTGTGTGTGCGTGTGTGTGTATGTCTGTCTGTTTGTCTGTGTGTATGTATACGTCTGTGCGTTTGTACGTTTGTGTTTTCGTATACACATACACACATACACACACACACACACACACACACACAAAACACACACACACGTATATATAGTGTTTATGTTTGCATGTATATGTCTTTATAAATATGCATGAATAACTCTGACAGAGATGAGAAAGCGAGTTCAACCTCTCGTAAGGGTATCATTAACTATAGAATAACGAAAAAGAAATATAGAAAAGAAAATTTGAACTGATGCCTACCATTAGAACCATATTGTGTTGGAAGTGTGCCTGACAAGGAAGAACTCAAATGCTTGCCAAAGCAAAAAAAGTAAAACTAGAAGTAAAAGAAAATAGGAATATGAAAAGAGTGTAATTTATACAACACAGAAGAAGAGAATGAATTTAATATAAGTATTTGACAAAAGCCCGGAGCAGATTTTTGTCTCATAAAATTGTTTTAAAAGAAATATTGTTTGAGTTTATATCTATGCAATCATTTACAGAATAATGTTTAATGCAAGCAACACAAGCTTTGTTTTGTTGCATTAATTAACGCCTAACTCTGCACCTTTATAAAAGAAATGTTAATGATCTCGACAAGGTTTCAAATTCCGATGCTTCTAACACGATTTAGCCGTTTCATTTAATGCAGAGTGCTTGACAGCAATATGCGACATCCTTCTTCCTGATGGGCTCTCCAATCCTAGTCACTTCACCGTTTTGAATCAGCAGTTGGGCATTTGAACAAGTTCAGGTAAATACTGGTGAAGGTGAGAAATCTGTACAGAACGGAATGACTGGATTTAAGCAATATTGCCGCGATTGAAGAGGTAGGAGAGTATAATCTAGACAACTATAGAGAGAAGTGAGTCTTGAATGTCTAACTGAATGTTAGTAGGAGATCATTCATTTCCAAGAGTTTGAGGTTAGACTAGTAGACATGGAACAAGTCCAAGTACAATAACATGTAAAGCAAGCAAAAGAGCATATGTGAACCAGTGATTGAGATTTTCTAGTGATGTTCATCACGAACCTTCGCCGGGTAACTTGATACGATGCAAAATGAATCCCTAGCTGCAACACCGTCCAAGCTGAGAGGTTAGATCTTTATTGCATGTCTCATATACACGTTGTAGAGACTTAGTAAATATAGAAGAATAAGAGATATTCTGTCTCTGAGACGCAAGGTCTCTCTGTTTGCTGTGTTGTTTTCTGTGTTCTGTATATTCGTACATATAAAGCGTCCTTGTAATTTCCGATCATTTGATGTCCAAGTTAAACAGTTGTTAGCTTCATGATATTTCTTATATGAGAGATGTATTAATTATTGTACGTAGAGACAAACAGATACGTTACACCTCCAATTATATTTCAGTGCCTACTCTTTAACATGCAGGCACAACAGAAACAGGATGAAAGAGAGAATTTGTGGTGAAAGAGTACAGCAGGGTTCGTCACTGCCGGAGCCCCGGGGAACTTTAGGTATCTTCGTTCAATAAACACTCACAACACCATAGTAGTATATGACGCTATATCAAGTTGTGTTGCCGTGGAACTAAAACCGGAATCACGTAGATAGGATGGAAACTTCTAATCACACAGGCAAGCCTGCGCCTGTATATGTATATATATATATATATATATATATATATATATATATATATATATATATACAGTTTGATAGCTCTGTTTATTTGATACTATGAATTGTTAGACTAAAAATAAACTATTTGAAAATATGGTAAATGTCAATTCTAATGTCTCTGACAGGACTTATCCTCGTAGAGAATTATGGATAACATAAACTCTAAACAATTCATTCTACATTGCTATTCTATTGAATAACTTTACACTGATTCTGACGACGTTATTCGTCTATAAGTTTCAACGTCAACCAATTTCGTCTCATACACAAATGTTTGAACTTTGCATTTGTCTATGTAGACTTTCTTTAGATTCCAGAAATTATTCACCGTGTGACACTGTGAGTAAGTGACTTCTGTTATCACCCGGAGACAAGCGTAGCCTTATAATAAGATTTCGTAAACAGAAACTGAAGGGACGCCGTCTCATATATATATATATATATATATATATATATATATATATATATATATATATATACACACACCACATGTTTGCATGTTTACTCATATGCATACAAAAGTTTTCTCACTCGTAATTCTATTTCTGACTGGCATTTACGCACACGCTCGCACTCACATGCGCACTCTAACACATACTTATAAAGGATGTTAAATGTTATATATATCTTTCTCAACAACAATCCATGCCGATAACTTCTTTCAGAATAGAAGTATTTTAAGCGCCATTCCATTCAAGCAATAACACAAACTTGCCAAGGAGTTGATTCAATGTCGGCTTTATATCGATATGTAACAAATAAACGGTGTTTCGCATTTCCCTCTCCCTTTACAACTCTCCAACATACTGCGTGTTTCTTTCTGTTTCACTTCTATTAACTTTCATTAAGTTGTTATTTTTAAATTTTAAGAGATTACTGACTATTTAACTTGCGCAAGTATGTGTATGCATATGTATA
>NC_068992.1:5938192-5944242 GCF_001194135.2 Octopus bimaculoides
ATGTATGTATGTATATATATATATGTGTGTATGTGTGTGTGTGTGTGTGTCTTTGTATGTATGCATATATACTAAGGGCTTCTCTCAGGTTCCGCCCACCAGAGCCACTCACAAGATTCGGTCTGCCCGACACACTTTGCTAAGTTGCCACGCAGAGTGACTGAACGCAGGACCATGTGCTGCAAAGCAAGTTTTTTTTACCCCATTTGTGGTAAGGCTAGATTTCTCAAAATATTTAGGGGACACATTTTTGAATATGCGACTTCTTATGTCATACTCTGTTAAAGGATTTTACCTAAGATAAAATTTCGCAACAAAATTTCGCTGTTTCTATAGAAATTATGCCAAATAAGTTCCAGTTTTCAACCAATATATTTTAATTCTGCACGGATTTCATATGTAATATTTGATTTTGTAAATTAAATGCCAGAGAATTCATTTATGGTGAAAATATAGTGTGAACAACTGAAACAGAAAACAATTACCTCCCTCACCAACGATATCTCTGTCCCTCTGCCATAATTTTCTTTTTATTGAATTTAAACAATGGTTAGACGGAAAAAGTTATATTCAAAATGCTATAAAAAAAAGTCAATGTAGAAATAAAGCATCCACAAAAGAACAAATCATAACAGCAATAACAACAACACTAATAAAAATCTTTTCTTTAAATGGTCCAAAGCCAACCATCATCATGTCCATTATTATAATTATTACTATAATTATTACTATTATTATTATTATTATTATTATTACTATTAGTATTATTATTATTATTATATCATCTCACATTATATATATAATAATAATAATACAAAACATGCAAAATCCTGCTTTTTAGTTTCATTGCAACTGCTTGTAGGTAGTTCTGTAGTTCTTTAGTGAGACGCATCAAATAGATCTGATCTGCTTGCAGCTTAGACGTACCTTTGAAGTTAGAGAACATTCAGAACGTAGAACATATAAAGAACACTTTAAATACTTTTCTAATAAATACCTACACACACACACAGCCACATTTATATACGCATATATATATAAATGTATGTGTGTGTGCGAGTGAGTGTGTAACTGCATAACAAGTACACTGTGGTCAAAAATACGAGGAATTTCTCTGTTGTTTGTCTTATGATAACTGATAAACAATTGACGTGTTCAGAAGCTATATATAACCCTTTTGAGTGGAAAAGC
The DNA here is from genome assembly GCF_001194135.2 of Octopus bimaculoides. Classification (NCBI taxonomy): domain Eukaryota; kingdom Metazoa; phylum Mollusca; class Cephalopoda; order Octopoda; family Octopodidae; genus Octopus; species Octopus bimaculoides. The sequence goes on from NC_068992.1 coordinate 5,939,384, forward strand.
AATACTGGAAGAGTTTGGCAGAATTCCTGAAAAACATTTATTATTTACAAATGAAATCAAACACAAAATAATGGCAAAAACTCTAAGCAAGTTAACTCACTCAGTCCCGCTATTACTCTCTTTCTCTCTCTCACCTTATGAAAATACATATATACATACATAATACATACATACATATGTACGCGCATGTACATATACATACATATATACATATATATATATAAATAAACAAGATAAAATGATATATACATATACGTATATATATGTATATACACATAAACACACACACACACACATATATATATATATATATATATATATATATATATATATATATATATATATATATATGTGTGTGTGTATATATATTATGTATATATATATACATATATATATTCATATCTTTTGTTAATACTTATTTTTCCTTTTTAGAGACATACATGCATGCATACATATACCTCCATATAGATATATTTTTATTACATATATAAGTATGCGTCTGTGTGCATTTATATTACAAGCGTTCAATTTACCGACATATCTGTACGAATTAACGAATAATGGTTGAATTTACAAAAGTGTAGCAACACACAGACATATAGAAGTATAAGTATATATATATATATATATATATATATATAGTTATGTATATATATATTTATTTATTTATACACCCACACACACATATATACATTTATATGGAAGTGCGTGTGCATGTATGTGTATGTATGTGTGTGTGTAGTGTATGTGTATGTATGTGTGTGTATGTGTATGTATGTGTGTGTGTATGTGTATGTATGTGTGTGTGTGTGTCTGTGTACATTTATATACTAAATACATAGAATCGTGTATGATTGGCTGTATAATTGTGTGAGCGGTTGTGTTTGTATTGTGTGTAGTCGAACATATTTATTTACTCACCCTTACATTGTATATAAATGGGGGTTATGTATAATCTTCTGTGTAGATGAAATATTTGTTATTAAAGAACTTCAAAGGTTAATACAATATTCTGAACTTTATGAACTTCCAAAAGATTTTTTTTCAATATTACACTGTATGCGTCAATAATCACAGAAAATATTATAATCATATCATACCAAATAAAATATTGAAATCCAACTGAAAACCTAGCTTGCTACAGCAACATAGTATTATGTATCTTTTATATAAGCCCGAAATTTTATGTGCTTGAGCATATATGTGGTCGCGTGCGTATCCTTGGATTCATTTATATCTCTATATATGTGTTTGTATATGCATATGTGTGTGTATATATTAATATATATTTGACTATTAATTTAAGGACTATAAGATTAGAATTGTGCATGTCTATATATCGATGCGTGTCATTTAGTAAGTGTTCGATGTTTGTATCGAGGGCTATGATATGTATAGTATGGCTCTAATTATTCGTTATTTTCTTCTTAAACTCCGGTTAGTTTTTGTTGCGTCGACGCCCCCAGGCGAAGAAGTAGGATCTCCCAAATCATATGAACAGAAGTAGTCTGGCCGTGGTAGGAGTGTTGAGTAGCAGTCGAGTAGCTGTTGAGTAGCAGTCGAGTAGCAGTTGTGTAGTGGTTGAGTAGAGATCACCCGAAGGTGCTGGATAGCAATAGCTTGAGACATAACAATTTTATTGCATAGTTTCCTACCTTGTCCAGCAAATTGATGTCACCTCAGAGCCTACATTTTCAATTTTTTATCACATAAATGAATACGGCATCTGCAGCAACAATCCATAGCAACGGTGATCATGATGAACAAGCAGCTCCTGCACATCTGATGATATTGATTGTATTAATAAATGATTTGGAGATGTCTTCAGATATTGCATTAACTTAAAGGCTTTAGTCAATTACATTTACCCCACGGCATATGTTCAACTAAAAGTTTATAGGCTGCAAAAGGATGGAACTCATAATGTAACGATCCGAAAAACATCGCTCAACATATTTTGTCTGACAACCTAATGAACATGCAAATCCGTCAACCAAAAGATATGGCGGTGTTGTTCTGATGGTAATGAGAATGGTGATGGATGCTACATTACTAGGTCGTTGTTGTGTATGTTCGTAATGATGATGATGTGTATAATGGTAGAAGAGATAAGGGAGATTATGAAGACTCTAATGAAAATTCTAACAAAAGACACCATGATAAATTACGAAAAAAAAATCTGTAGAACTATTAAAGATTATTTATTTCCTTTGATTTGAAATTTTTAATAAATTTCGTGCCATAATATAACATGATTTTTATAGTGTGACGCGAGTAATGATGACGACGGTGGCGGTGATGGTGGCAGCGACGACGACGACGATGATGATCATGATGATAATGATGGTGATGATGATGATGATGATGATGATGATGATGATGACGGTAGTGATGATGGTGACGATAAAGATAAGGATGATGACAAGGATGATAATGATAACAATAGCAATGGTGGTAACAATAGTAATAAGAAGAAGAATCTAATATCATGTCTATGAAGGTTTAATTGATATCTGAAATGAACCTGAGAACTTCATTGATATCAACAGCAAACTACGCGAGATCATTATTAAAATGTTTTCTTAAGGATGTATGCGTCTATTATTTTGCGCCAAAATAGCGATGATTAATCAAATATTTATGTTAAGTTATTTCACAGAGAACAGCCATATAAATGAACTAGTGAAAGCAAAACACAACAATAATGCAAGCAGACACAACTTCTGTTGAACATTACACACAAATTTGATAGTCTATATTTAAAAAAATACGGAATCATTTCAAATAAAGGAAACAAAATTCACTACTTAAATAGAAATCTTTAAAAGACTAACAAAATTTTGTAAGACTGTTTTCCTGCAAAGAGCCAACGAGATTGATGTAAGAGCAGTGACGATGGACATGGTACCTTAAGGCGGTGTACTCTTAAACTTTTAACAAGAAACACAAAAACACATATCTAAATAAAAACGCCTAAAATACAAATGACCTTGTAAGATATCGGTGAAGATTCATTGATGAATTACGTGTATACAAGCATACAACTGGGTAATCCTATCGTTCAAACGCAGGATTATTATTAAAGATATGTGAAGAATGAAACAAAAAGATTAAAAGTGCAAGGGAAATATAACCCAATTAGGATTTTAAAATTCTAAGGATATATACAGTAAAATTCAAGAAACAAGAATCAAAATATTCAAGCTTTGTGTTTAGCTGTCCATTCAACAGTTAAATGTAAAACAAAATACGACACTCATTGTGTAGTGAAGCACTAAATCAACTTAGCATAAGTCATAGATATAAACAAACAATTAATCATCTTCTCACTATGGATAATGGAAATGTATTTTCAAAATATAAGACTGAGTTGGAAAACCTGCGAAATTTGTTCGTAAGTCCAAACAAGAATTTAAAGCAATTATAGGTTTTGATAAATTAGTCCAAAATTTACATAAGAGCATATTAGCAAGAATTGCAATGTTTGAACTAGATACAGACGCAGTAGGCAGAAAAAAGGCCAAAACTAATTATTCATGGACCGACTAGAATAGTTGACCGCCAGAATGTAACGACATTTTCTTAACTAAAACGCCGCCATATTAAAACTTACTTATGTCATACGTGTATCTTTCAAAGAAGATTAGAGAGATCCTAACCGACACAAGGCTTTACTTTTTTACCAATCCCGTGCTAAACTTCAATGAATTGTTTGACTAGAACTTATTAATCGTTGTACTGTCTTCACGGCGTAAGGTTAAATTTTATTATTCTAAAACAAGTCTACATATACTTTAATCATACAAATATATTATAAACGGGAAAGATGATTTCACGCTTGATATTTTTTGTTTACTCCATTTGGACGTTAGCAATTATTTATAAACCTTTCACTATATCTACTTATAAAATGAGTGCCAAAATTATCTAGGAAATTTAACTTACAATAAATTACCATTATATTGATTCTTCAATTTGCCATTTATCAAATTAGTGTTTGGTATTTTCGCCAGTGGGTTTGTATGGTTACACGAATGATCACCATAGCTCTTCTGTTATTTAGTTCACTTTCCACATTGTCAAACCAGCTGACAAATATGCTTAGCGACTTAGATCAAACAATATGTGGATTCCCAAAATCATAAATCATCAATGTGTTAAACATAGAAATTATAATACCAACTTCTCTTCTCCATGGAAATATTGCTAACGCTAGAAGAATATTGTTTCATTAATAATGTAAAATATTTAAATCCGATACAGAATGATAACATTGGAAATGTCAACGAGCTTTGCTACGCTTGTTATAACATCTCGGAGAAAAATAATAATTTCTCAGTTCTGATCTCCAATTCATGGGATATATCGTACAAGCTTACTCATGTCCACGTTTGTTGATGTCTTGATATCAGTATTTCGAAAATAGTTTATTCACAGTGCAGAATCACTCGTTGCTGGCAATTTGCATTTACAGGTTATGTGTAAAATACGATAATTTCAATTTCTAAAAGATGTCCGTTGATTGCTAAATAGATTAATACTGAGTAATTCACTAACCGTAGGAAGATCTGAAATTCGACGATGTGTAATTTAGACCACAAGTCAGTTTGAACTAATTAGATCAATTATCAGAAGAAATAGAGACACAACAATCAATCTATTGATAGAGATAGCGGTTTGTTGGCTTCTACATAATATTTTTTTTTAAATGATTTTCAAATATACTAGAATAAGTTCATACAGAGTGATGTAGATCAGATCGCACTCGCATCCATGCACATACGTTTTTCCACACACACACACATACATACATACATACATACATGCATACACACACATACTCACACACACACACACGC
>NC_068992.1:5944252-5945515 GCF_001194135.2 Octopus bimaculoides
CATACACACACATACTCACACACACACACACGCACACACACACACACGCACACACACACACACATACACACACATATATACATATATATATATGTCCTTGGCACGGTTTTTACAACAACTCTGATTAGCACCGGTATCAAGCATGGCTTCAAAATGAACAAGAAATAAATAATTCTACCGCAAATATTGTGAAGAGTATATCTGTGCACGTGTACACCTTAGCATATATATATATATATATATATATATATATATACACTCACACATACATACACGCATACACACATATGACAACACACACTCACATAAACCAAACTAAATGATTGCTTGTCCATTTCTACTCCTTTACATCAAGAGTCAATTATATCAATCAGTAGCCTTTGATTCGTATTGACCTCTAATCTATTATGAATTATGTATTATGCACGACCTTTCTGACAGATGTAGTGCTCTTTAAATTGTTATTATTCATTCAGTCATATAAAGATGGAGAAACCAGAGAGTTGTATACAACATTAAAAGCCATTATGGCACATGGAAAGCTAATTCTCTTTCATAATTCTTCTTATAATGCTCAGTCTACTGCTCTTAATAAATTAAAGAAACATCACATCATATATTCATTTGCTGAGATACTTGAAGTTTTGTATTAGAAGCACATACAGTCAATATAAATTATCTGACTAAAAACATAAAGATATGATATAAAATCAATATAAAATCTCCTTTAGCCTTGTATTTTCACTAATTTTATAGAACATATTAGTTAGGCTACTCATGTATGCTTCATTTTATTTTCATAATATTTATTATATATTAATCTAAATTCGCAAAATGACAAACCACTTTAAATATATTTTAAACTGGTTAGAAATTTAGATATCAAAGATAGATTTCTGATTCAGTATTACGTAAGACTCTAAAGGGATTTCAGTGGTTGAAACATTGAAAATTAAAGTATATTCAGTATAAAGTACACAGGAGAGTATTTCGAGATTATATTTTTACTGTTGTTGGTTAGTGATATAAAAAGAAAAGGCTATTAAGTATTAGGTAACTAGACATTAATGGAACATTAGCAATAACTGTACGGATTATAGTAAATCATATACATTCTTCTGGAAGATAATATTTATTTTTATTCTATTCGATATTAATCGTAAAGAATTCATCTCTCGAGACAATCATATATATATATATATATATATATATATATATATATATAGAGAGAGAGAGAGAGAGAGAGAGAGAGAGAGAGAGAGA
>NC_068992.1:5945645-5956313 GCF_001194135.2 Octopus bimaculoides
TAGCTAGCTAGCTAGCTAGACAGACAGACAGACACACAGACACAGAGACACACAGACAGACAGACAGACAGACAGATAGATAGATAGATAGATAGATAGATAGATAGATAGATAGATGTGATTTGCCTGAGACTGCGTGATTTCGGCATAGCTGCAAAACTTGGAAAGTGGTTACATGACATTCTGAAAGATAGAAGTCAAGCAGTAGTGGCCAATGGAGCTAACCCTATTTTTTTGTTTCATGGATTTTGGGGTTTTAGGGATTATATTACAAAGGACTAAAAAGTGCAAATATACAAGTATATATACACAACTGGTACTTAATTCATCGATCCCGAAAGAATGAAAAGCAAAAATCGACATCAGTGGAATTTGCACTCAGAACATAAAGATAGACAAAATAACGCTAAGCATTTCGCCCGACGTTCTGACGTTTCTCATATCTTTATTGCCCACAGGGGGCTAAACATAGAAGGAACAAACAAGGACCGACAAAGGGATTAAGTCGATTACATCGACCCCAGTGCGTAATTGGTACTTAATTCATCGATCCTGAAAGGATAAAAGTCAAAGTCGACCTCGGCGGAATTTGAACTCAGAATCTAAAGGCAGACGAAATACCGCTAAGCATTTCGCTCGGTGTGCTAACGTTTCTGCCAGCTCGCCGCCCTTACATGAAATGCTTAGCGTAATACCTGATCAGGATAGCAAAAAACGACGTTTACACATATATACAACAATTTCAGTTGACAGTGGACATGTAATTAAAACATCTTCCTTGCGAAGCAAATGTCTTTGGGTCGGTTGATTGCTGATGTGAATAAATTACGTTAAGACATATATTAACGAGTAACTGCTAAACTTTGAGACACCTCTTAATCAGGTACTTTTTCGTTGTTTACAAGAATATGACGTCATGTCTACTTATAAGCTAAAAATGACACTTACTGATGATCTCAGAGGAAATTTCCATTTACAAAGCAGTGTCTCTGTCGTGTCTTTGATCACTGTTTCGTCTTTTTTATTAGTACAATTTGTAATAACTCTCATCGTTAGAAAAATGTTATTAAATCCCCATGATAAAATCAATTAAAACATGGTTGTGCTTTTCCCTCCACTTCCGATTAATAACATTCGATTCCTGGAGTTTTTAAACTTAAAATCATTTAGCTATAATGTAATTGCCAAGTCTTTGTATTTATTTTATCTTGGAATTATAAAAGCTTATCTCAACCCTTGGAGTGATTAATTTTTTTCAAAACCCTGCACTGCAAGCTAAATGTTCATTATCGAATTTGTGTATTCATGCTGCCGCACGCATATTTAAATAATAAAAAATTAAATCAGCTTAACTAGCATTTTTAATCATAGTTTTACGCCAATAATAGCACTCTTTCTGTTTTTTAACCTTCTCTACACAGACGCCTTCTACACATCCACTAAACACACACTACTTTTATTATCAATAATGTCATCGGAAGCAGGCTTCAATGTGGATATGAAAACCAAGCCTTTTTGAACAGTACAAAGTATAATTCAGACATAAACTGTCTTTTACATCGTATTGTTTAGTGAAGAATAAACATTTCCAAGTTTCAATGTCAATGCAGAAGTTAAATTTCGCTGTCTCTGACTATCACTCATTGCTCCTCTTTGTAATTTTTAGCGTCGAAAGATATCCCATGATGTAGAATTCCATTTGGAATGTCAGAGGTTAAAGGACTGCTGAAATTATCCATGAACACACAGGAAATTTAGGAATTTGACTCACCCCAATTATTGAATCACCATCACGCTTCAGTTAATAGACATCCATATGCATTTTTCATCTTAATTTCCGTTTCACCAATAGAATGACATCTACGTACTGTACCTAATATCCCGAAAACTAAACTGAAATCTTACCCAGTACCGAAATTGAAAGACAGCGCACCAAAAACTTACCCAAGTTTCAACAGAAATGCTGCTCTCTGAAATATTCTTCGCCTCCTTAGTTTTGTCTTGAAATACGAAAGCTGTCATCAATTACTCTCTTAAATATACTGAACATGAAATCGTTCCAAAGCGAAATTCTTTATAAAAGCACTTGAAGTGTAAAAGTTTAATATCCGCAGAATATATACTGCTTCTTCAGTCCATGTGTTTACTGTAAACGAAGTTATACAAGAAGACCTAGTACTCCTTTTATTGTTTAACGATAGAGTCCTAATTAAAGAAATCCATTGGCAAGATTTCCAGCAATTATGACGGTTATTTTATCACTGAAATTACTTAAGGCTATAGACAAAGAAATTAGTTAAAGCAGGGACAAAGATAGTAAGCAAAGCAGAAAAAAATAGCGGTCATCTTTCCATCTACATATTTCTAATACATATGCGCTTTCATTTTCACAGAATATTAACAATCACAATTGTGACGACAATTCGGACGTACAAGGAAGAAATAAATTAAACATTGTGTAGATTCGCTAATTCAGTAGATTTAATTTTTTACTGTGCCAACTGTTTCTACGTTTGTTTTCTGTTAACACTAAAATGAGAACACTAACATTTCAGAAGAAAAAGAAACATAAGAGGAAGGAGAATGGATCTTTTCAACTGTCGTATTCGTATGACAAAATAATTGATAATAGATGTGATGAATGGAGATAAATCCTTATTTCTTAAAGCTACTTTGTGTAAGACCATTCCGCTTTCTAAGAAATTTAAAGGAACCATGGTCTAATAGATGAATATATACATGATTCAAAAACATTTTATTTGAAGGCGCAGCAGCTATTGAGAAATGATTTTTGAAATTCACGGTTGATGATTCTTTTTAACTGCATGTGTTTGATGTATTACAGAAAATGAATGAATATAGCTTTCTTTGATGTCATTGAAAGAATCATTTGATGTACAGAGGATCACAAGAGGAATTGTTTGTTGTCCTATTTTGTGAGTGGATGACAAAATAAAAGTTCCAGTTAACAAATCCTTAGATGGAACAATGCATCTTGAAATTCGTTTGAATTACAGAACCCAGGATACAACAATCATCCCTTGAATAAAGTTAAGTTGAATCTACAAGGACTGATGTACTGTAAATAATTTAATGACTAAAATGTCAGTGTGAAATTTCTGAGTACAGTTGCACACAAAATGGTCGAACACTTTAAAAATTGGTTCCTCAATAATAACGTATCCTCCAAGGAAAAGGCAAAATAGTTTTAGAGGATACTTACATTAGGAGGATTTTACTATGAACAGACATCAATGACGATGAAAACAGTCATTTTTAACATAATGTTCTTGAAAACTTGAAACCTAATTAGCCTAATGACAGCACCGGAATATTATCCCATCGTCTGTCGAATTCCTTATTCCATCTAAGATACTAATTGTCATGACAGTAAAACATATCGAGAATTTTGGGGAAAAATTGTAAACTGTGCATGGTGCACACTCCTCGAAAATAGCAGTGTTCGGGTGAATATCTTGTATTCCATTCTATGTTGGATATGTATACCTTATGCTAAACATCGATGAACTTGACGATTAGTTAAGAAGATTTAAAGTAGAAATTTACTTAGAGATAATATAAAACAGAATTATTAATATTTCTAAGTCTCTCTAAAGGCTTGGCGATAACTATTAATATAAAACAATTGTCAAGCAATCCTTCTTTGATTCTGCTCTCACATATAAAATGTTTGTTTAATCGATATTTATCAAACTACAATTATACAATCTGAAAACATAACATTTTTCTAGAAATTTTCATTGATACATTTAAAAATAAGGTCATCGCTGTTTTAAGCTCTCAGTCCATGATACTACAACGATGTGATTCTCATTATTTTGGTCAAAATCATCTTGAGGTAGCAATAAATGTCCTCTCTCGTGATGTTGATTTTGTTATATGTGATCCAAGTTCAGAAATACACTTCATATTTGCAGTGTCGAACACGCCAGGCCTCTAACGTACCGTAGAAGCAGAGAGATGGATGATTTTTAGTCAAGTCATATATATTTATCATATTATACATAATAGACATAGAATCTGAATTGACCTAGCAAATATGGGAAATTTTAGAATTTTACAGACTTCTCGAGTTGTTTATTACGTTAGATTTCAAATCGTGAACTCTTACCAATTTTCACTATTTGGTGAGACTGAAAACGTCAGTATAATGAGATCTCACAGAATGGTCATATATAAATATTCCGATTTTGAGCCGGCAACAGTATAAGACGTCTTCATTAAGTATTTGTTCATTTCAAAGCAAGCATTTCTAAGACGAAATGTAGCTGTGATGGTCACTACATGTTCCCTATAAACAATGAGAAGAGTGAGCAATGAATAAAGTCAATCGGTTGTATACCGTTTCAATGACATTGTCAGCTCTACGTTTCTGAGGAGGAGCTGATAATGGAATAAGCTCTGATAGTCTTCAAAATGCGTTTTCTAAATCTTGAAATTCACTGCGACAAAATTTTGCAGGAAAAGAAGAAATAAGCTTGTGAGGAAACTGAAGATTCAATAAAGAAACAAATACGACAAAGTACAAAAGAAAGTCAAGTGCATACGTGGGGATCGTGCAACCTTGCAGGAAAAGATACATTGAACTTCAGAATGCAAAGGGGTTATAAGAAGATAAGCTAAACTCGTGTTCAAAATTAGCAACAATTAATGCTGCGATAAAAAAAAAAAAGATGCTAGAACAAAGTTCGATGCGAAGCTCTCAAAGGATATTTCCAGTGTACCTTCAGAAGTTTCATGTACCTTCCATGTGACGTTAATCGAGGAGGTTTAAGGTAGATTGGAGAAAGAAATGACAAATTTCAAGTTGAATAAAGCTAGTGAAACGGGGACGACTTGGGAAATCTACCTGAGATATATGTCTGTGAAATATAGGATTAAATATAAATAATGTGGAATGTCACTTTCTTCGTTTTAAATGAAACCCCTTAAAATATTTTTCCCGAAAAAGTTTATAACTCCAAACAAAACGTCAGTAGTTACAATACATCTAGAAATGCCCCATGTTAACGAAAACGTATTTGGTCCTAAACTGAACGGTTGAGACACAAGAGTTCATTGTGAATAATATTTATATAACATGAATTGATAGGCCTCAGAAAAACAGAAGTATGACTGCCTAATATAGTGTTCTGTTGCATTTTATTGAATGCGCAACTGATGTTGTTCTTCAGCAACCATCTGGAGTTTTACATTAAATCATAAATAAGTGGTACGTGACACATTTACCAAGGTGCATATATATATATATATATACAAATATATATGTATATGAATACATATACCTATTTCGCCCTCGCACTCTCCTTTACATACACGCACACACACACACACACACACACTCGAACACATATGCATGTATGCATGTACGTATAATACACCATTTTCATGTCTTTTAAGCATTTATGAAAATATTTATTCGATCTCGAGATCATGCTTTACACTGTATCTGGCACCATCTCATAGATGGTTACTTAATTAAAATTGATATCCTTTCGATAAAATTAAGCAGGATACTGCATATTGAATTTTACATTAATCTATGCTGACCCATATTCAAGAGAAAAATTTTCACGATATGCATTAATTAATGGGCTTCAATTAATATTGAAAATAATCAAAAAATGTCAGTAACTTATGTAAAATAATTGTTATTTTGGTATTAATTATATTAAAGAGATAAATGAAAAGATTCTAACATAAAAGCAAAAATGCACATTTTTTAATTCAAACCGGAGATACTAATGGAAATGGATTTCATAGAACAAGAGGCAGTCGTCGGATGGTTAGAATAGAAAGCATGAATTCCATACCGTGATGCAAATATATTATTTCGAGAATAAACGATGAAGAGTTAGGGATAATTTATAAACGCTACGTAATTAGTGTTACATGACACAACAGCCTTAATGTTGCACTCATAGGTAAAAGAAAACACCAGAGCACAACAAAATTGCAAGAATAACTAATATCTAATTATATTACATGCAAGGTTACCTAGTCACATGGCCATTTTCAACTAAGATCAAAATATTCTTAGAATCTCATCCAAATGTTTTAAAAAGGAAACCTCTCCACTCAGAAGGACGCATGCCAAGAAACATTATATTTTAAATAAAGAGGATATCTGGATTGAAATATTCGCTTTGTTTGCTGAGGGATATTGTGCAAATTGTTCAACAATATGAATCGACTCAGAGAACAACATGAACCGAAATCGGTAAATTTTTTGTCAGTTTGAGTACATCATTGAATAATACTTCTACCTATTCCAATATTTAGTATTTTTTTCTTTATTGATCTCGGATTATTGAAATGTTAAATCCATCACAAATAGAACTTATTTTATGAATATATTCAAGTAAATACAATAAAACAAGTTCTTCGGTACTCCATAAATTCTTCTAAGGTGGAGCTTTCGAATATCTTCTAGAACATGTTTACACTATATTCCATATATGTATATATATATGTATATTCTCAATAAAATGTAAAGCATTGTCATTGCTATCAGGAATAAGACAATTATGAATGATCATTAATGTAAATATTCTTTCTACCCTAGGCACAAGGCCCGAAATGTTTTGAACTCAGAATGTAAAGAACTATTTGATAACCCCAACCTCGTAAGCATTCTATTTATGACAGCAAATAATGAAATATTTTCCAATATTAAATATGTTGAAACTGAGTTCTCGGCTGCTGGAATATTGATGACACAACATACTTATAAGTAAATAAATGAAATAATGCGTGGGAAATCTTCTATTTATCTGAGAGAAACCATGAAAATGCAAGCCATATCTATACTTTAGATAAATGAAAATTGTATTCTTATCTAGCCTCATACAAATTTATCCCAAGTTAAAATATTTCGTAAAAACATAATCAAATATTGGTGAGAATCAATAATATCAGCTATCAAACTTTAATCCTCTGTTATCTCAAGATTTATCAATGTTACATCTTATCAGTTACAGAACGATACAAATAAAGATGTAGTTGGCTATGACTGGGGTATATTCTTCTGAATTATATACTATCACGAGCAGGTAAAATGGAATCATCGCAAAGTTCAGCCAATTCGATAACTTTATGGCATTATATATTGCAAAGTAAAGATTATTAGATGGACAAAGATAAGATATTATAGTAAGTTTCTAAAGAATGTTATTGAATCAATTCATTTTTGAGGGTCTATCAAACAATAATATGATAATTCAAGTTAACGACCCAACCGAATAATTTAGCACTGAACTCATTTATACATCTTTCGTTTTCTAACATTTCACATTTCACTAAACTTTTGTAGGGTATCTTTTAGATTTTCTACTCATTAGATCGCGGCCATGCTAGGACAAGCTTGAGTTTTTGTTTTAGTCACACGAATCATCGTCGATACGTATTTCTTAAGACCTGCTACGTATTGGAGCAATCTCTTTTGCAGAACCGCTATTTTATGAAGAGGTAAACACACCAAAATTTCAATGTCAAGCAGTAGTGAGGCACAAACGCACACACGAAGACAAAACGCACGCGCGCTCACACACATACACACACACACACACACACACACACATACTCGCACACATACATATATATGTACACACATAAACACATGCCGAAAGCTTTTTACCGAATATCTAGTGGCATTGAATAGATATGTGATTGCTGGCAACCCAACAGTTTTGCGACTAAGATATACTATCAGGTTTACAAGTCAATATTTTGCCTCTTACCATTTATTAGCAGTGAGATACATTTTTACTTTTTAGTTCATCTCAATATATTTCATATAGAATTCAAATCCAGCATTGCAAGCTGCGTAAACGATGCAATAGAAGATTAATAACATAGTGGATCGCTGTACAAGTATATGCCATGTGCATAGTGTATATGCATAACATCCATGTTTTTGTATTTTCGACTGTTTTGTATACATAATTGTGTATTTAGATGCGCAATTGTTTACGAAATCTCATAACTTGCCGTGCGGGCTGTAAGTTCTGTTAGCGATGTATAGCAATAAAGTTATAAGGTATGACTAGATAGATGGCGTGAGCATAAACACTGACCTACTAGTACACCTCTGATGGGTGGATGACAGCGTATTCCTCTCGGAAAGCAAATCAGTTGCAGTCCATGATGACAGAACTGAGCATCCATAGTTCATATGTAGATCCTAAATTAAAATAAACCTCATGCAAACAAAATGTGGCCTGAAGATGCAGCAGAAAACTGAATAGAAGAAAGAAAAAAGAAATCGAATATGTAAAGGAATACATATACCTAGAACACACAGTGAATATGTACCGAAACATGCATGCTACAATCTCGGTGAGAGTATAAATAGGATGGAAGGTGCTTACTTCAACAAAGGTTGTGCTCAAAGCACAGCTTGACAAAGCTAAACGTTTTCATTGTAGCGCTTTATCTGCGCAGTAGCTAGGTACCGCAATGAAGGAAGAACATCGATTGGACACGAAGCAAAGATACCTGGAAGTCTCTTGTGTGATCAATGAAGTAATTCGAGAACTTAGTGGGTTAAATACGTAATCGCTGTATACTGAATGCAGAAATCCCTTGGAGGTGGGGATGTGCCACAGGTGGAGAAAAAGCTGTTGCCGACTGGTAACCAAGAGATCGGAAAAGGACTCTTGGTATGCCTCAATGAAGATGGACAGGCGATTTAGCTAAAAGATTGTGGACAAGATGGAAAAGGATGGCGCAGATGAAAAAAAATTGTGACCGTCGATGTACAGCAGAATCCGATCGGCTGGGCGATACAAATGATAACGTTTTCATAACCCACTATTGATATGAATTTTGCACTAATTAATTTCACAGTATTAGGTACATGAAGGCAATTTAAAGATAGCGCATTGTAAAAATAATAAATTAGATTTAGTTTCCGGTTTCACGAAATATTGTTAAGTTTCTAGATTCATAATTCATTAATATTAATCTATCAATAATAAGGTTTGGATTTAAGATTTATATAAGGCAACTCAGAGAATCATACTTATTAAGCAGTCGATTGAATATTTCAATAAGTTACAGGATTTCTTGATTATGTGGAATAAATTAGCAGATATGTTGATAATGGATCATGGCTGTAAAAGTGTTGGAAGTAAAAGAGATTGCAATCGGCAGACAACTGGCCGCTCAATCTTAGCTGTTACAATCTGTATCACCTACAGACTCACCGATTTCTATCTTAACATCATCGCATCTTATCACACAACATGCACACTAGATTTCGCACCTCCTTTGCTCTCGTTATTTGAAACTGAATTACTTCACACTGAATGTGTGGCCTTTGTATTATTAACATTTTTACCTCCTATGCGCATTACAGTAGAATTAAAGTATTCGAAACAGCGGTTACAATGTTTCCATCCTTTAGCATATCGTACAAGGGCTTTATAAATTTATTCTTTTACTTTGTAACTTATATTTTCTATAAATTTAATACACACCACTACTGAATAGCCGTCACTTGTACAAAATTTGTTCCTCATTTTTCATGAGAATGTTAGAACAGATATTTGCCATAAAATAACACAGATACGCAGTCCTATTGAATCAACACCACTCATTATTTTCCTTGCGTAAGAAGGTATCTCGCAATTTGTTCGTCGCGCTGAAACTTTAAAGATAATAAAAGTTAAAGTTATTAGTAATGAACTACTTTGTATATGTTAAATATGTTTCACCAGTATTATCTGCGGAGTATCACTACTTTCTACAGGAAACAACCAGCCAGTGATAAATGCATAACTATATTTTCTTCGGTAAAATATCATGCATTTTATATTAAATGTTTATATCCACGGGTATTCGTGCGCGCCTGTGCGTGTGTATGTATGTCTATGTATAACGCAATATCGCCGAAGAATGTGACGAGTGAATAAAAATTCACAGTGAGATTCTGTTTATTTTGTTCTGTTTGCCAGTAATGTAAGTACTTCGCTCTTTTTAAAATAGTTGCCGATAAAACACTTTACAGACGAAAATCGGGAGCAGAAATAATAAGCTGTCTTTCAGAGCGTGACGGTATTTCAAATAATAAAACGTGATAATGTATCATTATCATCAAAGAATTAATAATAGAAAAATATATTCATGGTTAAACAATCTGAACGGATAAACAACGAATTTAGCTGATATCCTTCTAACAGGACTGGATACACATGTGTGATGACTAAGATGTTTGTTAAATCGAACGCAGTACTTATATAATAAGCCGTTTCGTGTACTCAGGAAGCATGAGTAGATATCAAATAAGAAGAATATTCAAGCCTGGTAACTAAACAACGAGGGCATGCTTTGGGATGCTATAAAGATTGTTCAAGCTGAATGATACATCAATTAACAATTACCTCACTTTTAAACTGTCTAATGCATGACATATTACGCTTATGCTATGGAGTTTTCTCATTTCTCATTTATTTTGTCAGTGAAATTTCATGCATGATTTCATTCCAAGCAGGAACATCTTTTGAGAATTGGCAAATGAAACATTGGATTGTTATGAATGTAGCTAAAATGCAACATGGATTTCTATGTAATATACAAATGATGTATCTGTGCGTGTATATGTATATATATATCTCTCTCTCTCTCTCTCTCTCTCTCTATATATAT
>NC_068992.1:5956323-5958547 GCF_001194135.2 Octopus bimaculoides
TATATATATGCATTTATATTTATGTATATCTATTCTATAAATATATATACATGTATGTGTGTGTGCGTGCGTGTGTGTATATTTGTATATATATATATAATATATACACATATATATTATATGTATATGAAAACTAACATACACACACGCACCCCCCCCCACACACACACATATAACGTTATACGTCCATTTCTGTATCCAAGCATGTACACACTTGTGTATCAATATGCGTATATGCGTCAATGGTTGTATGCTTCTGTGTATATATACCTACACATAACAACACATGCAATTATAAACTCAGATATGTTTGGTTTATGTGAGTGCTCAATACTGTAAACAAGACCAAATCTCACGCATATGAATATAGACAGATTATATATATATATGATATGGGTGGCTTCTTTGCAATTTTTCAACGTTAGGGGCAGCAATATATACGTCACTGGTGACACAGGGCACTGTTCAGCACCAATGTTACTAGAAATAAGAGTCAGACCAACCCAATAGTCACGAACGCAACTATCTAAATGACTGACAAGGGTTGCAAGATCCCTACAGAAATTTATGGAAGCCTGTAATAGCAAACGACCCATGTTAAGAATCGAAGTATCTAAGCGCTAACTTTTCTACAAATAACTACAAGCCCTAAATCTTTTGATAAAGGTCATCCTCCGCTAATAGAAGTGACGCAATTTATATATATATTGTCTGTACACATGTTGCAATGTATTCTCTAATTATATATACCTTGCTGTATACTGATATCCACTATAGTCTTTAATCCCTGTTCTCCCAATTCTAACACACAGTTTAATCGTCGAAATATAGCAAGCAACATGTTGCGCCCTTTCGCACAGTGATTTCGTATTTTACCAATTTTTGCTTTTTTATATCATATACATGTCACGAATAAAATATGGAGATAACGGGCAATAGCACAGACTATATATAATAGTATTATTTCTTGAGCCACTCCAGTACTTGTCTTTGTTTCTAGCTCCAAACAGTAATTTTTGTGTTGGTTTTTCTTAATATTTCTCCATTATAGACATGAGCGTTAAAATATCATCTATTATGTGTGCTTCGTATATATATCCAATGTCAATCTAGGAATAATGCAAAATGATGTTTATATGGATAGATTGGATAGGTCTGTGATGTTTTTAAAATAAGAAGTACTTCTGTGAAGGTTTAGACTGTATGTCTCACAGATAATTTGCAGAAATGATATATTGTACTAAATACTATAGACGATGAGGTAGATATATAATTCTGCCATGGGAGAACGCGACATGCAATCTCAAAGAATTCTAAATACTTATAATCTTGGTAGAAGACAGGAAAAGAGAATGATAATAAAATGTGCTAATATACTAGTAACCGCGTAGCATATTGTCAGTATATTTGGCTGCTAATAAAGTAGGAAGTCTTACATTTGGTTGCAGTCGAGAATCATGGTGTAGCAGCTGCAATTTTTCATGTCATCACAAGAATATCAGAAATTCTAACTTCGTAACAGAGATACTTAACAATTAACACTTGTTGACAATTAATGCTACAAAAAAGATTTCGCTATCTCCTCCAGACGTATTGGCTACCGCAGTTTTAACATATACTTATTCAAAAACACACACACACAAACACAGATAGAGACACATACACTATACATATCTATTCATTCGTACAATTCATTTGATATATAAAGTATGAGAGTATCTCTATACGAGTATGCATTCGCAAACACGCAAAATATAAACATATATGTCTATCTATATGTGCTTATATATACACATATACACATGCAGGCACGCACATACATATGTAGAAATACGCACATGCACACACACTCACATACACATATACATATTTATGTATATTTTTATGTCTTCCATATAGATACGTTACATTTGTTATGGGTTTTCTTATTGTATATATATATATATATATATATATATATATCGGAGGATCGCAGTTTCGGTTCCCAGACCGAGCATTGTGTGTATTTATTGAGCGAAAACACCTAAGCCCCACGAGGCTCCGACAGGGGGTGGTGGTATCCCCTGTTGTACTCTTTCGCCCCAACTTTCTCTCACTCTTTCTTTCTGTTTCTTGAGTAAAAGCTGCGATGAAACGGCGTCCCGTCCAGCTGGGTGGGGGGAACAGACGCCATGGAAACCGGAAAACCGGCCCTGTGCTCCGCAAGGGGCAAAAAGGATAAAAA
>NC_068992.1:5959250-5959959 GCF_001194135.2 Octopus bimaculoides
ATATATATATATATATTTATATATATATATATATATTCCCGTATAATTCACGTGATAAAACTTTCGTGTTAAACTTATGAATATTTAAATTCTAGACATGTATATTGCAAGAGTATACAATATAAATTTCTTCTTCTCAATGATTGTTCTGACAGATATATTGAAATAAGTTTACGTAATATAAATAATTGATCAATCCTATTTAGCTGTAGCCCAACTGTGGTTCGAATATATGTAAGTTAAGTCATTTACAACTGAAGGATATAAAGAATATAACAAGGTATCACCTTCGTGTCAACAATACACAATTCAGTATGAGGAACCGTAAAATAAATGCATAGGTCTATAATTAAAGCTCTATGAATGTTCATTAATGTCATATCTGCAATATGCATGTCGCCATTTTGGAAGGTCTCAGTTTTCTACTAGTTATAATTATAGAAACGTTTGTAAAGTATATTCCCTCAAAGTTATTAATAACAAAGTAGGGAACCATGAATAATTCAAGTTATCAACGTGTAAATATTATGATCAGCTGTGACTATGTGGTAAGAAGATTCCTTCCCAATCACATGGTTCCGGGTTCTGTCTCACTGTGTGGCACCATGAGCAATTGTCTTCTACTATAGCCTTGGGTCGATCAAAGACTTTTAACTGGATTCTGTAGACGGGAACTGAAAGAAAAGCGTTGTGTATATGTGCATGTGTG
>NC_068992.1:5959969-5960948 GCF_001194135.2 Octopus bimaculoides
GATGTGTTTGCGTACCCGCAACTTAGCAGGTCGGCAAAAGAGATAGAGACAATAAGTAGCAGGCTTAAAAAGTAAAAAAAAATATATACTTGGGTCGATTCATTATTGAAGGTGGCGCTCCAGCATGGCCGCATTCTGATGACTGAAACAAGTAAAGGAATAAAAAAAACATATAATATGCAACATTGCTAACAAATATGTCCCTTTGTGTGTAATTGTCTAGAAATATTTGGTACGATTGCATCTACTTTTGTTGCTAAGTTGAAAGAAAAATGCAGTACGGGGAATAGCAAATACTATGTCGGTTTGATAGGAATCTGTTAGATCCTCGCAAAGATGATTCAAAAAAATTAATATATCTGAATATGTGGCGTCCTTTAATACGTAATATATAATCTTATTCTTTACAGTAAGACGTTTTGTAAACATTGATCTTAAAGCAATAATCTTAAATCTCGAAAACATATACAGAGCGAATATTACTGTGTCTAATTACGCCATAATAACAACTTACACGCCTAAATGATATCCATCCAGTGCTTTTAAAGATAATTCTTCTATCTCGTTAGTAAAAAAAACTATAGATATGAAATTATTTACCGATTAACCAAGAAAGAAAGAGCAGAACCAGTAACAGATTGTTTACATTTTCTTCGAGACAAGCAGGGAAGAATTTTTTTTCTTTTTTTGTAACCAGAGAGTAGCCTCAAATTCTAGCAATGGAATATATTTGCTGTAAACGAGCTTTTACGGTTTGGTATTGTTAAATTTGGTTCAAGATATAACACATGAACTTAAAATGTCAATTCGCAGAGCAAATACCATGCGTCGATGCTCATCTATCGAAGTACTGAACATTTTATTTTATCGATCATGTAATGACCAAAGAAGAGAAGCAATATATAGACACAAACACATAACCACCCGTTGACCACATAGTAACCGAAAACAAACAAAAAACATATCAACTTAATTGCAA
>NC_068992.1:5961255-5967809 GCF_001194135.2 Octopus bimaculoides
TATATATATATATATATATGTATGTATGTATGTATGTATGTATATGATGGTAAACTCGTGAAAGTAAAAACTATATTTACTGATGAGAACGGCGATACATTGATACGTACGATGCGCGTGAGTTGTGGAGGTATGCAGTTAAGTGTTTAGCTTATTCGACTCATGATCATTGTACCCGCAATTTATAGTCAAGTTTGTCATGCTTGATCTTTCCACGATTATGCTGCTCCGTCGATTTGATCAACTGGTAAAAATCGTCGTCGTAACCGACCGAGTGCCTGTTTGTGTCTGTGTGTTACAATTCTAAATCTTTTCATAAATGTGTTTATAAAAAGAGAAAAAATAATTAAAACTATATTTCTATTTTCCAACCCGACATCTTGTTTACATTTTCACCCATTTTCTGCATATCTCATTCAGTATATCCACCGGAGCAAGACAATTTACACACATAAAGAGAGAATGAATCAAAAATAAAATTCTAAAGAAATTGAGAATCTATTCAGTTCTTTGCACGATTGAACATACTTGAAAAACTGCACGAAAGAATTTGTCAAAGGGTCGTGTTATTTTTCTCCGGACTTTCTTTTAAATGTACACAAGTGAATTAATCAAGTTATAAAGTTCCGAAGTGGAAGGCGAAGGAATGTTTGTACCAATTAAATTCTATTTTGTGCAGTAAATATATGGAAGAATCACATTTTTTTTTCATACAACTGATTTATCAAAAGTGAAAACAGAATGAATCACACAGTGACACCGTTTGTTTTATGAGCAGAAACAGATGGACAGTAGTATGGCCCTGTTCTTTTTCAATATTTTCAGTAACCCCAATGACCTCTTACATATGAAGAGTCAGTATCTGTGAAGAATCATTTCTTATAAAACAAAAACAAAAAAAGATTTTTCTCTTTTTCTAAACGAAAAACTTTCATATCCTAATAAAATGAAAAGCTTAAGAAAACATCCGATTTATTTATATTTTTAAAAATTCTTTTACGTAAATTTCTTATATGTTTATTTTGAAATAATATAACTTGATTGAAGTGTATTTCAGAATTTCTGCCTAAGATTTTGACATCATTAACTATGTACACAGAGACTAATTTCTTACAGTCAGAAGTTGATATCTAATGTTAATCTTGTTTGCTGAGAAGCCAGCTGTGTTTAAATAAAATATTAGAGGAAATAGCATAATTAAGAACAGTAAGAAACGGTTAAACAACACACTTTATTTTACTCAATAGGTCAATTCAAAGATAAAATATAAAAATCAACGTTGATAAACGATGAAAAGTAATATAACAAAACATTAAGGAAAAAAAAACAGAAATTTTTCAGCATGAAGCATTTATCAAGAAATGTATGAGGAAATTTAATGAAAATGTGTATTTTACAAGAGAAATAATTAGCCAAGTAAATGGTTCAGATATATTTATTTTAGACAGAGTTGACATTCTTGATTGCCACATTACGCTCCAAGTCCGATGTATATGCGATTACGTGAACGTGTCTACATACATTTACACGAGGAAGCACAGACAAATACACCGGCACAGACACACAGCAATTTATATATTAACAGAACTCCGTTTGCACATACACACACAGAGACACTTACAGAAAGTGTACACACATACATGCAATCACATACACTCACACACATAAACACACTTTCACAGGCATATATATATATATGTATATATATCTTAAATACATACTAAAGACACAACGCATATAGAACTCCAATCCACATATTTACCAACGCACTCACACCAATTCATATATTCATATAATCACATGTGATGTCAAACACACATCACTGACACATAAGCTCAATTCTATATGCTCTTATACAGTAACACACACATATCAATTTATATATCCACATAAACATAGCTACTCACAGATTACTGTATTTCCATATACACATACACACGTGTTAATGTTAATACTTCAACACAATTTCATATATGCGCATTCCCACATTTACAATCACGATGAGTCTTTTTTTCTTTTCTTTTCTGGATGTACACATGTTCATGATATTTAATTATAATTGTATTGCTTTTAACTACCGACGTTTAAAAGCTGAGATCTTAGCATGCCAGCAGAATGGCAACCTAAAAGCTGTTTTGCTAAATTATCGTTGCAAGTTCAATGCTGCCCTTTTGTGACTTAATAAAATAAAACAAAAATAAGACAATAAACCTCCAAACGCACGGCATCACGTTACTGCCACGTACGATTGAAATTTGCCTTGAAACAAATACGCTATTTAAAGAGAAATTCTGAACTGAATAGTAATGTTTGATCAGCTGTGTTCCTTCTTAAGCAAGGCGTAATCAAAAGGAGCTGAGCAAAGAAATATGCCATAGCATTGTATCGTGTTTGTGTACTGGATACATAAACATGTTTAAGATATTTAAAGCCAAGTAAACGTTATATATGCACCTGTATTCATCACTGTTTAATACTCAGCATTTTTATATCTTTGTTATGTGGAAAGCATGCTGAAATGACCAATGTTTAAGTAGGATGGGTTTGACCAATTGAAAGGAGACAACTGGGTAATTAATTTCAAAACAAAAGGATGGTCATTTTTACTTAAGATGACAATGAAGTAAGCATAAATAAAAATTATTGATATTTTCACAAAAATCTTGATTTAATGTTATATTGGTGTATCGGGCAGTTAATTACCGCAACTCATATATATATATATATATATATATATATATATATAATCAAATTTGTTGTTGAAAATGAACCTAGGTTTGAAAAACTTGTAAATGTTTAAATTAAATTTATTTACAAAAATACGAAACTATTTTCAACAAATTTCTTTGTTTATGAATGGTTGATTTTCTTAAGGGTCATTTTGTTGTATTTGCTAAAGTTCGGTTTTTATTGGTCTAGATTTAGGTGACGTCAGCAAATGGTGTTTGTAAGTTTCATTGGTCTAGAAATAGGTGACGTCGGCAACTGGTATTTGTATGGTGTTATTGTATGGTGATTTGGAGTTGCGGTTTCGAAGATCTTTCCTTAAGATTTTAAAATTGTTCCTAGTTGTCTTTTTTTTGTGGAGAAATTGAGTCTTTTTTCCCTTTTTCTCTTTAGTGGATTGTCTTCTTTCTAAAGGATATTCTGCTGTGGTTTGTACTTTTTAATAAGCATGCTTTCTTTAGTTAAATGAATTGGGTTGAAATGTTTCTGGTGCATTGATATATAGGAACGATTTGGTATTACGGTATTGCATGGTATTTCCTATCTTAGCAAATATTCATAGAAATTAGCTGTGTCTGCCTCAAACAGAAACCAGTGTGAAGCCAAGTTCATTGTGCAGAGTATTTTTAACTCTGTCATGATTGATGCTAGTAGCATTGGTTGCTAGATTTATAGGCAATCGCCTGTCATCCATGACCAAGTGGTGAACACGATCGAAGATTCCCTCGGTGATTGCAACTACAAGATGTTCAAATGTTGGGTAAAATCCAACCCTCAGCTGAATACTTTTGCACTGTTGTTAAAGCTGGGGTGTCGTCTCCTAATGTATCACCCATGTCGGCATTAATGTCCTTAGGGACTAAAGCCTTTTATACAAACGTACTTTGAAATCTTATTTCAAAAGATTTTATTTTGCTTGGACCGAGAGTATGCAGTTATTAGTAAGAAGAAATAGAATTAATGCTTGCAAGATTTCATTATTCCAGTATCACACCTTCATAGGTGCACCATGAACTTCCCAACCCACAATCGTACATAGCTACTAGAAATATTTAGAAGAAACTTAAATTTTCCGTCTGTCAAAGATTTTTATGAATATTTCAAAAACTCGAACACTAATGTAAATTTATTTATTTATATTTCAGCGTCTTACATTTATTTTTATAATTACAGTTTCATTTAGTATTAATTATTGAAATAAAATTGTAGTTGTAACCCATTACTCATACAAACTCCCACGCAGCAATTATGATATAATTCTAAATATATAGCTGCAGAAATTAAAACATCAACAACCCCACCTATTTTCATAGTGTTAAGTAAAATATAAGTTCATTTACTTTTCGTAATATCGTTTTTTGTCACAAACATTTCTTTGAAAATAATGTTGAAAGTGAAATTAAACAAATAAACAAGCCATACATTGTCTAGACTAATTGAGTTGTGATTGATTGACTTTTTGCGACATGTTGAGGTGTGACTTTTATTGTACACTGAAGAGTACACAGAGCTCATTATGTATTTTCATTCATCCTTCTATATTATTACTAGCAATTTTTATCCTTTTATTTTCACGTTTATCTTTTTTTCATGAGAGGCAAAAAATCTTCGCTCACATTTCTCTCATGTTTTCAATGATAATTAAAAACAGAATTGAGTGTGTATTCGACAGAAAAACAGAACAAGATATAATGTAACTAATCATCAGAAGACATTTCTCCTTTACTTTATTGAGTGTATTTTTCACCAACTAAACTGCAATTAACAGTGTTAATATCTTTAAATTTGAATTGAGAGAATATTTGGAGTGTTGTGCAAAATACCTTCATGTATTTTGTCTTTCGTCTTGCTGTAGTCTAGATATGTATACCTATCAGTGATATACTGCGTTCACTCTAATGGATTGTATCCTCTTAAGCTACAACATGGCTCAAACTAAAGAAAATTAATATGTAAATTGAGCCAAAATATTTCAATTAATTTATGCTACATATTTTAGGACGCGGCTAATGTAATTTTCTTAATGATTTAATTTCATCAAGAAATATAGTTTAAACAGTAACTCCCACATTAAAATTAATTAATTAAATTTTACTAGAATGCAATGGCGATACTTTGCGTAAGAGGACGAATAAGAACAAAACATCTCCAGAATTGTCAAGCTGTTACGTCAGTTACAGTTTCTTCATAGTATTTATAATTTAATAAATTTTAATGACTTTTAGTTCTGGTGTAGTCTACACTGTCTTTTTCATACAGATTTGCTTATTAAAATAAGGTTGTACGTATAGATAGTTAAATTTTAGTCCACTATATTATAAAAGTTAATTTCTATCTTGCAACTATATTCGTAATGAATCCATTATTGAATTTTTCAAAAGATGCTGATGGCATGAAATATTATCTTCCCATGATCAAAAACGACATATAATTTTCTGCTTGGTACCTAAAATTTTTAATATGGAAAAGGACTCTAGCGCAACAAAATTTCGTTTTAATTTGTCATTGCTTAAAATTCGTTCAAGATTCAGAATTCTTAGAGCCTCTTAGAGTGCATGTATGCATTTGTTCTGAGTATTCACATCCTGAATCCTCATTTCCGGCCGTATGTTTAAGAAGTTCGCTTTGCAGCCACACTACTTCGACTTGCGTACCACTTTGCAGAGCATTTTATTACAGCCCCGGGCACACCAATGTTTTGTGAGTAAATTTTGTAAAGGGGTGAAAATTCGTCGTGGATATTCTTAAACAAGCCAAATATTTTTTTTAAAGTTAAAGATATGATGTGTGTATATATGTGTGTGTGTGTATGTATGTGTGTGTGTACTTCTCCATCTCTCTTACTCTTTTTATCGCTATCTGTATATATTTGTCTCACTTTCATAATCACGTTTTGTTTCTCCCACACATATCAACATGCAATCATTCGTTGAAACGCATACTCAAATGTTGTGGTTCAAGTTCAAATTGCGGTCTATATTTCGCTTAATATTTTATACCGCAATGCACACGTGTATGAATATACGTATGTGTGCTGACACCTATACATATGTGAATGAACGCGGTCAAATTACGCTCACTTTCATTTGTAAGTAATTTCCTGTTTTCCTTCACGCTCCCAATTGAACGGTTCGACCATTCATGGATTATTTTCCTTTATCCCTCTCTCACCCTCCACTCTCACTCTCCATCTTACTTTCACTTTATATCTGTTTCTGTCTATGAACGTAAAATTTTTAGCAGAACATCTGATTAATGTAGAGCTTCTCTTTGTTAAGCTGGAGCGTGCGTCATATCAACTAATTTAATTAATTTTTGAGAGAAGTCAAAGTTTGTGGATGCGAGTAAAAATTAGGATTACGAAAAAAAAATAGTCAGTTGTTTTCCATTTGAATTTGCTATAAATTATGTTTCGATCATTAATGCTACAGAAAACAGATTGCTTTCTACATGAATAAATTTTCATCATGTTTAAGATATAAAATTGATTCTATAATATCTGCAGAATTTCCTGAACCTTGCAGTGAAACACACCACTTCAGCATTGTTAAAAACCAAATGGTTCACAGTTCATATATTGATATGCACAGGAATTCACCTTGCATGGAAGACATCAAATACAGCAAATGATTCAAAAGGTGGTTTTTCAAGGCAGCTAAACAAATGAATTAGGTTAACCAGAGTAACAAGGGATGGGGTCGTCAACTCTTTGATTGTAGATTATGCAATTGACAATAAATGCGTGAAACCTGTCTGGAAAGTAAAGCAGCCGTGATGAAAATATTCATATATTAATTGTATGATATATATATATATATATATATATA
>NC_068992.1:5967944-5969811 GCF_001194135.2 Octopus bimaculoides
TATGTATGTATGTATATATATTCGTGCCTCTCCATCGATTGCGTCGACGAGGATCCCAGTTGAACCGATCAACGGAACAGCCTGCCCGTGAAATTAACGTGCAAGTGGCTGAGCACTCCACAGACACGTGTACCCTTAACGTAGTTCTCGGGGTTATTCAGCGTCACACAGAGTGAGTCAAGTCTGGCCCGTTGAAATACAGGTACAACAGAAACTGTAAGAAAAAGTGAGAGAATATTGCGGTGAAAGAGTACAGCAAGGTTCGCTACCCCACCCCTGCCGGAACCTCTTGGAGCCTTAAGTGTTTTTTGTTCAAAAAACCCTCACAACGTCCGGTTTGGGGATCGAAACCGCCATCCTACGACTGCGAGTCCACTGCCCTAACCACTGGGCCACAGATATATATGTGTGAGTGTATATATTTATGCATGTGCGCACAGTAATATTTTCTGATTCATTTCTAAATGTAAATCTGGAAGTGAAAGTTAATTTCCCATAAGCTACGACAAATTTGTTTTGACACAAAATCTATAGGCTTCTAATTTTTACATAATTATTAGAATTACTTAGCTTCTCCATGTTTCATTTTCGTTTCTCTCCATTAAAATTACAAGTGGTACACTCGTTTAAATCTTTACTACTGTAATTACCAACAAGTGGCAATGCATTTACAATACAAAACGTCTAGACATAGTTCTTAGCTTTTTTATTAGTAATTTCCTCACTGTATAAAATTCTCACAAAAATCTCCCATTTTCCCAGTGAAAAATAACAATTCAAAAATCTTTATGTCCAAGATCTTTCACAAAGATATTTATAACATAATAAAAGAACCTATTTTATTATCGATAATTTCACCAGTAACTAACCATTAATGGGAATTTTACTCAAGAAAATTGCCAATTGATTCTGTGTCATTTAACAGTCATGTGTAAACGAAACAAAAGTGTATTTGAACATGATTCTATAGTTTATGCCTACTTAAGGAAATATTTTATTCGTTTTGCTACAAATCTAGTGATTCAAGAACTGTTTTTACTCTTATTGATTGCTTATCTTCTTCTGTATGACGCATTGTAATTATTTTAATATATTTGCATAGAATTACATTTTAGCAATGCAAATCGATGCAAGAAATCAACAGATGGTAATGATATTATAATTTGTTATTAAGTTACCCCAGTAGTATCAAATGGAGCGTTATATTTACATTTAAATATGTATTTCTTCGTAGCATCATAGAAGAAAACTGAACTTCAACTATGGAAACTTATTGCAAGCATGTACACGAAGAGTTCTCTGTCGTTCGGTCAGCAAGACGACTATCGTGTAACGTGCTTGCGTAGTAGAACCTTGGAGTTTACGGTTTTTGTGGATATACTCTCAGATATTTTCATAGTTAATCTTTCTTACGATTCTAATGAAGTTGCACGTGACTGTGGAAATGACATTTCTTATATATTGAAAATACCATTCAATAAAGAGTATCAGTGGAAGGGCAACAAAACGAGTGTGCAAAAAACAGAAGTGTTATGTGTATTCTCAGAAATATACTTTATATTGTTCCATTCAACCAGATCAGTTTGAGGTGTTTCTTGCCAAATGTTCTTAGCACTGATATCATAGCATTTGTTGTGTAGGTAAGGATATATACACTGTTGTATATATGTTGCATATTCCTCAAAAAGGATATGCGTATATTAACATATATATATATATATATATATATGATGTTCAATACATATGTGTTTGTTTTCCTATGCACACAATCACACAGTCATGCACACACGCACATACACACACGTATGTACATGCATCTTTATCTATCTATATGTATGTATATATATGTATATATATATATATATAT
>NC_068992.1:5970081-5973547 GCF_001194135.2 Octopus bimaculoides
TGAGAGTTAATGTGAATGTTAAGATGTGCTTTTGTGTGTTTGTGTCTGAGAGAGAGAGAGAGAGAGAGAGAGAGAGAGAGAGAGAGAAAGAAAGAGAGAGAGAGAGAAATAGAGAGACGGAAAGAGAGAGAGAGAGAGAGAGAAAGAAATTGGAGGGGAAGAGAAACAGAAATTAGTGCCATGTTGTTCTGTATTTCGTACAGAAGATTGATTGCAGAAATACAGTGAAGATTACAAAATTTATAGGTGAAATGTTATATATTGCTCTTCAATCATTGCTCCTTTTAAATCTCAAGTATTGGTATTTATCATTCCACCTCTTACACGGTGATGTCGCTGGAAAACACACATGGCTTCCATTAGTATATTTGATTTATTTTGTGCTGTCTATGTTATGCTCGTATTTCAAGTTATATGGTATATACATCAATGTGTTTTCGTTCAATGACATTAATAAAATAATATTTAAAACATTGCACTGGTTTGATCAACTCCACTGCACTTTATATCACTTATATATCCATAATTTTACCTAATTTTCTTCAGGGTTGTGCACAGGAATTTATGTAAAAATACACATAAAAATTTTCCTGTCATTTAGTTATGTAAAATTTGAGCAGACACACGTTCTATATTTATATCCGCAAAGCCTGGCATAGGTAACAAACAATGCATGTTATCTTTTTTCTTCTTTTTTAGGCTCTGACTATCCATAATGGAAACTGGATATAATTAAAATTATTTTTGATCCAAGTATCCTAAACATCGTGTATGATGAATATAGGATTATGCTTTTCAGTTACTCTGTCTCATCTATTAAGACGTTGCGATGCGATGAAAGGGATGGGAGGTTGGCTATTATTCGTAACAGGTAGAAGGTTTGCATGCAGGTATTTTGAATGAATGCTTGAAATTTATTATTATTATTATTATTATTATTATTATTATTTGGTGTCGCATCAGATCATCTCTTATAATATAGACTTTTGTTAAATTATTTATCAAACCGTTTATCATTCACAAATATTCCATCTACAATAAACATTTTTAATGTGACTTTTAGTATGATATAATATTCTGTTACTTCTAGGAGGACATGCTGCAGGTGGCGCTCTTTAGTCCGTTGATCACGCTTTGTTAAATGTCGTACATAGCAAATCAACTAACATCTCACCCACTTTTCCTGCTTTCCCAATGGCGTGATATTTCGTTTATAAGCCAGTCACCTGTTTCTCTTGCACTACAGGTACCGTTTCAGTAGTATTAGTAGTAGTAGTAGTAGTAGGAGGAGGAGGAGGAGGAGGAGGAGGTGGAGGAGGATGGGAGGAGGGGGAGGAGTAGCTATGTATGTGTAGAAGTAGCTATGTATGTGTCTCCGTAAAATTAAATTTCTCGTAGTACATGCTGTCCATCTTGATTGTCTTTAACCTCCAGATAAACCTGACACCTAGCTGTCTCTATTATTAACTAGAGATTTGGTGCTAGTTCCTAAATTCACTCGTATTCTTTTGAATTTTTCACAATATTTTAATGCTTAAATTTTTCTTAGTATTTTCCTCAGATAGAGATATGAGAACCAGGTCATCACTATGAATCGTTGTCTGGCGATTTCCAATCAGATTTTACTCATTCACTAAACCAAATTATGACACAGCCATGTATTCATACAAGAACGCAGACATCTTTATTTCTCTTTCTATCTTCGTCTCTCTCTCTATGTCTTTCTCTCTCTCTCTCTCTCTATCTATCTATCTATCGATCTTTCTATCTATATCTCTTTCTTTATATTTGTATATGCATGTATGCATTTCCGACTATGTGTATGTATATATATATATATATATATAGTCACCACAAACACACACACACACACAAACGTAGGCATGTGTATATGTGTAAATAAATGTATGCATGCGTGTACATATTTTCATAAACACAGTTACATTCTGAAACTCCTGGAAAGCTACACACACACACACGCACACACACGTACAAAAAGACACAATTAGCTTAAATGTGAATGTTATAGCTGCAGGATGTATAAAATATGCGCATAATTTCAAAAAGCTAAAGTACAGCCAGCTGTAATCACAGATTATATTGCCGACGACAGACATCTAATAATATTGAAAAATAACATTGTTCTCATCTATCAAGTAGCTATCAATACAATATTCTATTTTCTCTCGTCTGCTGTCAGATCTTTCTACAACAAATGGCAAATGAAATCACAGGCATGAAAAGATGAATGACAATCTGATAACATATACTATTTTTATGACACGTGCACTCTAATGGAAAGAAGGGATGGAATTAGTGAGGTGAGGAGTGCAGGTATAGGGAAATCGTTACACGTCTTTGATAGAATATACATATATACATATAAAGAGTGACTCATGAAAGAGCTGAGATATAGGCCGATATTAATTTATACATACGTATGATAGTAAGCATACATATATTTATGTGTATATATGGGTCTGTATGTAGCTATATATTTATGTACATACACGTACACACACACACCCGCACACTCACATGCATATATGTGTATGCTAAAATATAAGTGTATGAGGCGTAGAAAAAATTAATTGAACATCTTGTCAAAACTACAAGACAACTTTTCAATAAAGGCCACGATCATGATTTGAGGGAGAGAAAAACTTGACAGGATCTTATAGAATAAGAATAAAATGTCAGACAAGTGTTAATAGGAGATCGAAACAATAGTTGAATGCCTGACTGAAGTGGTTACTTATGTAAATAGTATTTTTCAGAGATGTTCTTAACGACGCTATGAGTAATTCACGTTTTAATCACCAAATATTATCAGGTTTACATTCTAAGTTATTATTATTTTTAACTGTATATGATTTTCTTTAATTCCTGTCAAAATTGGAACCTCTTCAGAACATTTACTCTGCTGGCTTCAGAATTTGCTACATGTAATAATGTATATTAAACGGCTATTTTTCACAAACTTTTCTGATGCCTATAAGGTAATTAAAATTTAGAAAGATATGTAGTTGAAGTAGATACTTCTTATCTAAATAGACAATATAATAACAAGCTGGTTTGAAGAGATCTGAAATAATTAGTATTAAGAGGAACATATACCACATGCCTATCATATGACAAGAAAAATGAATGTCTGTCTCGAAGACTCGTTTAACACATTTCGTGAAGAGAAGAAGTGCAACAATAGAACATTCATGATAATAAGAACAATCACGATTGGGGTAAGAATTAAATGTATAAT
Organism: Octopus bimaculoides; assembly: GCF_001194135.2. NCBI lineage: Eukaryota > Metazoa > Mollusca > Cephalopoda > Octopoda > Octopodidae > Octopus > Octopus bimaculoides. The sequence continues at coordinate 5,973,341 of NC_068992.1, forward strand.
TATTTAAATATTTTTGGATTTAATTCATCTTCTTTCAAATAAATTCCACTTGACGTATGGCTGAAGAGAATTTTCTCAGTGATATCATATTATAAATTTATACATAAACATATAAACACACAGGCACACACACATACACACACATACACACACATACACACCCATACGCACACACATATACACAAACAAGCAAAAGCAAGGAAGCAC
>NC_068992.1:5974097-5980254 GCF_001194135.2 Octopus bimaculoides
CCCCCCCCGAGTGCTCAACCGCTATTTAGTTTATTGACCCCGATGTTTGAAAGGCAAAATTGACTGACATAGATGCAATTTTAACTCAGAACGTAAGGATGGATAATATTCAATTAATCATGCTACCCAGCAAGCTAACGAAGTTGTGGGAATTAAAATAATTGTGTCATTTTCTACCTTCGGAAGCAGTCAACTCATCGCGAAGAAAGTAATATATTCCTGTCTAGGAAAAATGTGACCATGTCACCTAATCTTCCGTCGGGTATCCTCTCTAACTTCAGTATTTTTTTACTTCAAAGTGACAATGCGATGTACACATTCGTGAAAGATACACAGCCTTCATCTGCTGGAATTTAATTTTCTACATATTGACCATCAATTCAATGTCTGTATAATTGTTATGATGTAGTTCTATTTCCCCCATATTTCAGCCAAGAGCTTCTCAATTTCGGTTATTTGAGCAGACTGGATATGTCTTGATGTGTTTCGTTTTGTTTTTCTTCTGATTTAGTTACCATAGAATATATTTCTGTTTCCACAATGCGTTTTATTTTTATATAAATTGTTTATGTCTCTGTTCGAATCGATTCGTCTGATCCGTCGGGCTTTTGCAGCAATTAGTTGCTTCAGATATTTACTAATTTCGGTCTTTCTGTCTTACGTTTAATGCTCTGTCTCCTATATCCATATTCTTTTCCTTCACATGGTTTTTTTTCTGTTATTTATTTACCGTTTTGTTGTTAGACTGAACTAATTCATATTTATTTATGTTAATATTGATAAGTGCTTTCTGTTTTGGTTAATCTGTTTCCGCATTTTTTCCCGTTGTTTACCACTGTTCCTACTACTCCTATCTTTATTTAATACCTTATATTATCTATTCCTGCAGTGTACATTATTCTAGTATATCATTACAGAGTATATGTGATTTATACGGGTTATATTTACTTCATCATTTAAGTTATGATGTACTTGTTGTATCTTTTTATTGAGCATTTCGTGTTTCCCCCACGTGATTGCTATTCTGCGTGTCTCTGCTTTTTCTTCAATTCTAGTACATATTATGTCTTCAGTTTTTCTTCTTATTTCTTCTTTCGTCTTCCTGTATTATTTATGCTGTTTTATCATTTCAATGTTTGCATTACTTTGAACGTCTTGTATCAAATTAATTCTAGATGTGTCTACCGAATTCGTATGGTTGTTTGAAAATTGCATAGGTTTTGTATTTATTTGGTCACTGGTCCTAACGTCAACGTTGTATTTTATCGTTTAACCACAGGTCGATTTTGTTCGATGAGACACTTCGCTCGAAACTATCCCAGTCATAATTTTACATCTAACTTTCAAGTCAAATATTATCTAGTAATCATTTCTAGAAATGATATGATGATGTCTGTACAAAATTTCTCTAATATATGTAGTAAGTACCCTGGATACGTATATACTTTCTTGCAGGCTCGTAAATACTTCTTTTAGATATTCTGAGATTTGTTTGTAATGTGTTAATACCTATTGCATTAAAGGATTTATTTGCCAACATTCTCAGCCTGACATTCCAAAGAGAGTTTCTCTTGACAGTGTTACCATTGCTATGATTTAACTCCCAAGCACATTCCCATCAAAGCAAGTCTATTTTCAAAAGTATCCCGGCTGTAATAATTATGTCTTTTAACTACGCGCACTACACTAAAGAGTGCATCCTCTAATATATGAATATTTCTGTAAAGTATCTATGTATGAATTATATCTAGCATATAGAGCGATTACTTGTCGTGACCATGAGGATGGCAGTAATATACATAGCATTCTGTTATGCAAAATAACTAAATAATATGAAAATACAAACTTCTTTCCGTGTATATGTTTCATTCTTTTGTGGTCGTTTCTCTTTTCTTTTATGCGTATATTTCCCGAATGTAAAATCAAATACCCATGGTATTCAACATTATCAATCCCTTTTGTTTTCTGTCATTGGTGATAACGAAAACAGCAATAATAATTATAATTTACACATAATATATGTAAATTTCTGAAGCTAAGAGTTGTCAATAATTCTCTGTGCTTGTCATTCAATTTGTATATAGATTATTGATAATGTTATGTTTTGCAAAGGGGCAAAATGATATAAGAACATGTAAAATTGAAGTAGCAGCCATATTTCCATTAAATCAAATCCTACTTTACAACAAATTGAGGGCATTCATTAGATAATGTTACACTGGACATATTGGATCTGAAATAAAGGCCTGATTATCATGAAGGAAACGTCGATGCATAAATTATAAATATGTTATGATGATTGGCTAAGATTCCCCTGTTAGTATTAACTGCCATATCCTGCAGTATCGTTAATCAATCAATGTTTGTGAATTTCTCGAGTTTCTGATTGCATCGTTTGTGTTATACATCTGGTAATTCCAGATAATTTGCTCCTGGTGAACATACACAATTTCTGCTTGCTTGGCGCTCTGAATGAATTCAATTATTTTGTTAACTCCTCTAAATATTGGTCGATCCATTGAGGAAACCTTCTCTTCGTTACTAGAATTAGCAGCCAAATTTCATTTAAACCACACATATGGAAAAGGATATCTGAGAATTCATTGTACAGTATCCTATCAAATATATGTGCATGAGAAAAGAAACCTACGTTTATAGCTACATGCGTTTTGATCATTCCTGTCAGGTAATCCAGTGGAAAATTTCCACATCAACAGAAGCAACAAAATCAGCAAAAGGAAATCGAACCAATGAAAGATCAATTACATATTTATTCAATCACTCACAAAATGAGGGGGAAATATTGCTTACACTAAATTACATCAAAAGTTAGAAGGTAGTTTAAATAAGTTTTGATGTGTGTTTAAAGGTGCGAAACGTATCGAATGAATCTGTACCCAAAGTTGTGAAAAATTACTCTTATACGTGAAATCCTACAGCAACGTTAAGCATATATACGACCCCTTTCCTTCTTGTCATTTTCCGGACCTTTAATAATGAGCTTTCAGCCATGGACATTTTATCCATTGTGCAAATGATTCGTTAGAGGTAAGAATTTGTTTACGATTTGATATATAAATTATCCCTTCGGATACTTTATCATGGTATACTTCGGTGAGTATATATAGTCACCTCTGATAAGCTATCAAGAAATTGAACGAGCCTAATTTTACACTGAGAAACATTGAGAGAAGAGAAAGAAAACTTCAGAATATGCGCTACAATAGTCTAGCGGCAAATAAAATACTACAGGTATATATAAGATAATGTACTCAGAATCTTTGTTGGAGTTTTGTTTTCGGATCTGTGAAAGAGTGATCACAGGATTAAAAAGAAAAAACTCCAGAAAACGACACAGTTTCCTCAAGATTCCGGAAAATTTTAAACTGGAAATCTTCTCAAAGAAAAAAAAAACTAATAAAATGACTATTCTAAAACTTACTAAACACTTAGAACAACATGTTCTGGTCGGAGTCAAATGCATGTACATCAGTAGTGACGATGACAGCATCCATGATTGCAGCGATGACAGCGATGAGGATACACAACACTACAATGATGACAAAGGAGATGACGATGAGGGAAGCTACGTCCATGATGGTGATGGTGATGATGATGATGATGAGGTAGAGGAGGAGGAAGATAGGGAGGTTGCTCATATTGACGAGGCGGATGAGAAGAATGAGGACGTGCTTGAAGGAATGTGTTGGTGTACATAAGCTGCTATCTAATTTTCTATTATAAATTATTTAAGTTCCATTATATTAAATAAGAAAATATGTCGTATGAAATTAAATTTAAGCGATATTGTAGTCTTAGTGAATACATCCTGGAAAAGTTGTTATGAATATGACCTATATTATTTTGCAATGTTTTTAGTTTCTCTTTCTTTATTTTATTTTCTCCTTCTTTTGTTTTCATGATATTTTTATTACAATTCACAATGCTTAGTTGCATATTTATAGATTATTATTATTATTATTATTATTATTATTATTATTATTATTATGCATTTTTTTTCTCAAAATATGTTTCATTAAAGGAAAGGAAATCAAATAGAAGACAAAGCTATGCATTTTTTACTTGCTTACTGATTTTTTAAAAAGTACTTCTTAACAGAAATAAATTAGATATTTTCTTATTCTATTTAAATTTTATCTTCATTATTTTGTTTTTAGTTAATATGACGGCTTAAAAGGTAAGATTTCGTTATTAGTTAGTAACTTGAGAAAATGAGATGCAGAGTCAGGAATAATTCAATTTAGGAGTTCCCACTTATACGAACAAAAGAAAAATTACTCGTGTTAATTAGAAATCAAATAAAAGGTAACTTTGAGATAGTTTATTTCATTTTACATAAAAGACAAAATATTAATTACTTTGCAGTATTGGATTTCAAAAAATCTCTTACAAATAATATTGTTATGAAGAAAGATATAGCCAGAGTCAGTAACGTCAGTAAAAATTTGAAGTGAACAACGCAAATACCAAAAGAATTACACTAGCATGTTAGCAGGTGTTTGTGTAAAGAAGATTATTTTAATCCTAACATGTGATACTGGATTCGAATTAGGGGTATGCATCTAAAACATTTTTACTTTTTACCTTTTAATTGTTTCAGTCATTAAACTGCGGCCATGCTACGGCACCGCCTTCAATCTTCAGTGGAATGAATTGAATCCAGAGTATCTTTTTTGCTGAACCTGGTATTTACATTATAGGATCCTTTGGCCGAACCGCTATGTTACGTGGATGTAAACACACCAAGATCGGTTGTCAAGCGGTGGTGGGGTCTAATGCAGACATGAAGACTAACTCAGGGATAGACACACACACACACACACACACACACACACACACACACACACATATGCATATACACACATATATTCTATGGGAGTCTTCCAATTTTTTTCTACCAAATCCACTCACAGGGCTTTGGTCGGGCCAAAGCAATAGTAGAAGAAATTTTCTCAAGGTGTCACGAAGTGGGTCTGAACCCAGGAGCAAGTGGTTCGGAAGCAAGATTCTTACCACATAACCACGCCTATGCCGATATGCATGTAAGCAATATTTTTTGTTGGGATTCTTTAAATTCGGCGTTAGTATGAATTCTTTGAGAGATCCATGAGTATCGGGCTCACTACATGCGTCCAGCTGTATGTACCATGATATTTGTTCTTTTCAACTATGAAATACTTTCCTAGTGATACTAGCCGTGCCCATGTGACAAAGGTTTTGCAACGGTTCTACCGAGCAGTCTATTACAATTTTTATTTATATTCCTCTCAATATCTTTGACACGGTGCCCGAGGACCCCAAAATAAGCAGCAATGTCTTAACGCTTTTACCTTCTGCAGATGAGCAATCTAGCGTTTCAGAGTATAGTATACGTCTACATGCTAGTAGAGGCACAAGTTGTTGTTGTTGTTGTTGTTGTCGTCGTCGTCGTCGTTGTTGATCCAGGGGCAGTAACATGAGTAATGATAACAGCAGCACTAGTAGCATCCTTCTTCTAATCAGCATCATACGCATCACCATCATCGTCGTGGCTGTCAGCAGCGTCATCAATATCATCATCATCATCATCGTTACCATCATCATCACCATCATCATTATTGATGTGCACATAAGATATCGATTTGAAACGCGACAATATGGGTGGTCATGGTTAGAGTGGATTCCCTCCAGATTTCTCCTAATTGCACCACATTATCATACGTTTCTCTCTTTTTTTAAGATATAAACTTTTAAAAATTTCTGAGAGTTGTGGTTGCGATTCCTACCTATTTCTGTATAATAATATTTAGCCAATCTAAGACATATAACAATGATTTTATAGCCGTGGTCAACTAGTTACCTTCTCCAAAAGAGTGCATCTCGAACTATAGCAATTTTCATTTCAATTAATGCAATAGATTGTGATAAGTTTTCTGCCTCCAGCGGATCGAGTGATTATAAAAATTTCTCATTTCTTTGTTTGTATGTTTTTGTGGCAGAACTATGATCTGGCAAAGCCATAATCAGTGACGTTCAGACCAAAGTCTTTCACTTTTAGATGTCTAGCTTTATAGAAAGACAAATTGACAAATGATAGTGTAAGGCCACTAGCAACGGAAGACGTTAGGTTCCGCATAATAGAAATGAACTGAAATAC
>NC_068992.1:5982452-5989168 GCF_001194135.2 Octopus bimaculoides
TGTGTGTGTGTGTGTGTGTGTGTGTGTGTGTGTGTGTGTCTGTGTGTGTGTGTGTGTGTGTGTGTGTGTGAGAGTGAGTGTTTGTCTATTTTGTTACGTGTTTTAGTAATATGAATGCGACTAGGCTGGGGCAGTGGCTTGAAATTTTTATTCCAATGAATCGGCCTCAATAAATTTCTTTTTCAAGACTGGTACAATACTATCGTTTCTTTTGCCGAATCGCTAACTTACATGGCCGTACACATACCAGCACCGGTTATCAAGAGATAGTGAGGACAAACACAAACTGAAATACATAAGCACACACAGTTTTCGTTAACAAAATTCAGGCAAGTAAATTCGAGGGGCCGAGAGAATGATACTAGTTAGAAAACACTTGTGCAAAGTGTCACGCAGTGGAACTGAACTTTGGGAAAATGTGGTTAGGGAGCAAACTTCTTACGACACAGCCATAGAAGGTGAGAGAGAGAAAGACAGAGACAGATAGTCATCGACACATAATTGTCGACTATCTATCTATTGTGCCACAATATTATTAGAAATTGGTTTTTTTTAAAATTTGATTAACATTTTAAATGTAACATATATAACAGCAATTTCAGAATTCTGTTCATACTTACATGTAGAAACGTATGTATATATGTGTATGGATGTATATATGTATGAATGTATGTATGTATGTACGTATGTATGTATGTATGTATGTATGTATGTATGTATGTATGTATGTATGTATGTATGTATGTATGCTTCCATGAATATATCAATACATACGTATATAGGAAATTTTATTTTGCAGATCTGGAAATGCACCTGAATCTCAAAACGTGTAGTGGTTTTCTAAATTTTGTAATTGATTTATTCAAATACAGAAATGGTTTCCACAGTTTTGTGTTCCGCAATGGTAAAAATAATAAATAAAGGGTTTAGGAGAGTTTAATGTTAAAAAAGGTATAATTCAGACAAGCACCTGTAAAGAATGGAATGTTCAAATGTTCACAGAAAAAATTTCACTGAGTTTCACAGAGATAGACAGTAATATAAGCTTAAACGTTCGATGAAGGTCACAGCAAATGATTGAAAGTTCAGCCATTCTGCGTATTTGCTATCAAAAAGAAAATTGGAGACAGGGAAAAGGGCTCCGCATTTTGAGATTTGCGTGCATTTTCAGACCTCTTATATTTTTTCCTGCGTGAAAATACACTTCTCTTCATATGTGTTTGTGTGTGTTTGTGTGTATGTGCGCGCGCATGTGTGTATACGTATGTATACACAGTCGCGCACATACATTATATGCTGATTACAGAACTTTGCTGTCGTTACAGACCTTTGCAAAACGCTAGAGAACAACGTAGAAATATTACTGTTGGATAGCCACATTAAATATAATTTCTTGCGTGGCCATACTGGAGTTTTGCCTTAGGCAAGTTTTTGTGTTGTATTTTTGATATAATACAGCTATAAGAACATTAGCTAAAATCAAATCTGACAACACTATTTAACGGTTTTGTAAAAAAAAATTCTCTATATTTAATGCATGTTAGCAGGAGAAATGGAAAAAAAAGCAACATATTAGTTTTCCATTATATTGAGCTCTATTGATTATAATTAAATTAATAGTAATCAATGAGGATTTATAAAATATGTATCTACAAAAATTTAAAAATTCAAGAAATTAAGTTACATATATTCAGTGACGAAATAAATTAACTGCAGGTGGCATTTACTTGACTGGATGTTTAATCATAGCTTTCTCAGGATCGATTTCAATGTTCAGATGCTAATAGATATGTTTTATGCTGTATTGAACACATTATGTAGACAAAACATACTTACATATAGAACGGGTATGACCGAATAATTAAAATGCCCGTGTGACTATTATGAATTTTTTAACGAAATGAATCGCCGCCAGTAATAGCTTAAATAAACGTATAAGCGTCTTCTTCGATAACCACGTCACCACTTAAGCTTTGTAACAGAAATTGCGTTCTAACGAACCGCATGAAGATTCCAACGGAGAGACTGTGTCTTTATTTCCAAGTCCCATTCCTGTGACGTGTAGGGTTTCATCGATTCTAACAGACAATCGCATAACGAAAGCAAAATAGAAAACTAGATAGATAAAGAGAGAAAGGAACACAGATATGCAGGAAGAGAAATAGACGGAAAGATAAATGGAATGCTAGATAGATAGGTGTACAGGTACCTAAGGGATTATTTATAACTATAATGCAATGAAAGAGAAAATTTTGCATTTGCCTCTAACTTCAAGATACCATACATGCCATAAGAAATTGCGGTGTTACACGTGCAGTATCACACAGACATTAAAGAATTGTGATAAATATAGCAGTACAATAGAATAAGCTTCTACTTTGGTATAAGCACACACACACGCACATACACACATTCATACACGAAAGGGTGTTGAAAATTTATTCGCTTCAATGTTGTCGTGAAATGCTTGATTGGAGGCCCAACCTTCCGAGTTCCCCTACAGGGATAAGAAAAACTGAAGTACCGTTGAAATAAGTGTCTGAATCTGAGAGGGAAATAAGTTGAATAAAATCTTAATTGATTTTCCTGTATTTTGTGAAAAATTACTTCAAATATTTTAGTTTCCTTTCTTCTTAAACAAATGTAGGATCACAAATTCAATCATTTACTCTAGTAAGTGCGTGTATGTCAGACAAGATTTGATCTGGGGACATTTAAAATATTTTGAAAAGATGGATTGTGAGTTACTTTAAAAGTTATAATATACTGATCCCATTTTTGTTTTCTTCCTTAAGTTTCTCTAAGCTTTTTAATCGGCATTTTACACGTTGTATGCTTTTTGTAAGTTGGGATGGATATTTTTGGTTGCATATCAATTCATTGATTTCTGTGACGCAATTATCTCAGGTCTGTTAATCATCAATTTTTTTACAAACTTTTCTGGCTAGACAGTATGGTATAGTACATTTTTATATACTGGATGGCATAACGGGAACTTCAGGCATCTGTATCTCTATTTTAACATATTTATCCGTTGTGATGTTGGTGTTATATTTACTTGCCGTTATATTGGGAAATATTAATTTTTGCATTGGCCGCATACATTCTGGCATTCAAAGTCTCAATACGACTGCTCAGAAATTTATTTGACTGGGAATATATAACAGAGCGAAACTGTGGAGAACGTCGTGAGTAGTGAGCCAGTGGTGGCATCACCAATGTTACTCACTCTGGGGCAAGTTAAATTGTCCTATAAATGGAGAAAATTCTCAATCTAGACCTCGATATATATGTTATGATTGCGGGGTGAAGAGGACAAAACTATATACGCTGACAATAGAAAGTACTAATAGCAGAACAAGCAATGGAAACGTGGGGAAAAAAGTCATAAGTGGAGTTTAGATTCAATATCAAAGGATTAAAATGCTTGATGGTACAGAGAACATTGGAATTGCTTAAATCTCTCACTTTTGGAAACAGAGAGTGATAGAAAATAATGCTCTCTTTAGGTTTGCGTGGATTGCTATGTATATTTCCGCGAGTATTAGTATATACTGTAGGTAGTAAAATATGCGCTGGCATGGTTTATATGATATGCATGAAATTATAATAAATTAAAATCACATGCAGGACAGTGACCGAAGAATCATTAACTTATTGATTAATTCTATTAAAAATGAAAGCCGAAAGCTAGTGTTCAGTTTTCCGAAGATTAAATAACCCTAGGAGAGAGCTGCGTGGTGTGTGAGTGCGAGAGAATGGATAGTGGCCATATATTTGAAGATAGATAGACAAACAGATATAGAAAGAAACTGATTGATTAAAATTGTTAGAGATATGTGTATGTGTATATATACGTATACATATATGTACATGCATAGACATCTTGTCCCACTTTCTAACGATCCTCTGGGTATTCTTGCTTTAGAAATAAATACTACATACTGATGATTAGAGGGGAAGCACCGTTTTTCTGATAATGATTCGTATTATATTTTAACACAAGTGAGTTCATTCTTACTGACAACTGAAATCCAATTAGCATATCTTCCTATGTTATTATGTAAAATGAACTCTTCCCAAATACACACAAAGCTAAATGATTGATGAATTGTTATTAAAACAATTAATTCAATTCTGCAGCTAACATTTCAGTGAAATCATATAGACATTGATATGTGATTCAAGGCACAAAGGACCACAAATCCATGGGCAATAAATGTTGAACAGATCACTGGGATGTTTGACGGCTGTTGGTGACCTCTTCTTGTAGATGTATCATTACAAATGCATAATACTGATCGTGGTCAAAATCCAGTTTTAAATAGTAGGAACATAAATTGAACTGTAAGCGGGAACAGCATTTAAACTAAAATCCTATACAAAATAGATATCCTTCAATATGTTGAACAAGAGATAGTAATATTTTGAAACTATCGACATGACGAAAAGATATTTCATGTACGTAAAACTGAAGCAATTCAGCTGTACATTGTTGTAACCAATGTTCACAACATTAAAGAGATCGAGCAAGTGGATTACTATAGGAAGGCTGCAGTGTGGAGGGAAAATTAACAACAGTTTCTCGTTGCCTGTTTGCGGTCCGGTATTGTCATTGTGAATGTGGATGGCTTCTCTAAATTTTGTGAGTGCTTACTTATAGTAGTTGAGATACATTTCAGAGAATAAAGGAGAATGCTAAACTCATCTTCCCTAAAAACAGCGACCGTTCTTGCTATGACTAACGCTTGATCTTGAATTAATTATGCCTTAAATAGGATGTAAACATCATAGCATGGGCTCAGACGTCCTTTCCGGATTTCACTCACCAATGAGAAAAAAATATATTTCCATTAACTTCAGCGTTTCCATCAGATCGGAACCAACTTACAAGCTTATCTCCTTCAAATTTATTATCGACTCCTGATTCGTCGACTTTGTACATACTCTCCGTTATACAAAGTCTTCCAACACTTTCTATAAGACATTGTGACTATAGTGACTACAGTCCATTTGTGTGAATAAAAAAAACTCATGAGATTTGACTCTGCGTAATCAATTCAATTATGCGCAGGTGATTCGTGGCAGTTCACAGTAGAACGTGTCCCACTGCAGAATAAACCAGTTCGGCGCTGCTCTTTGTACGCTGATAATCTTGCATGGCTGGCTGAGCATTCTGCCTGACTTGGTGACAGTAATTTTCGCCACGACGAACCGTGCGCATACAGATAGTAAGACTGACTGAGAAAGATTTTTGGAGAGAATTAAGAGAGACATTTCATTTTATTAATACGATACGTCCCTTCTCCTAATGCTCAGAAAAACATACGTTTACACAAAAAACACACGGCAACAGGGACAAGAAGAGAAATATTAAATCATTGGATGTCAAATAAATCAAAATTGAATCAGCGACGCCGAAACACTTTTTCCAGAATGTCTGGCTTGACTCCTATACTCGTTTCAGCATTTCTAAACTTCTCATCCATTAGCGCGCATTTTGTTCTCAACGACAACAACTCTGTAAACAAAACAGAGTCCTCTAAGGATTTCGTATGTTCTGCATCGTTTTTCCGTTAAATTTTCAGAGAGTTTTTACATGCAGTGACGACGAATGGCATGAGTAGTTACGAGAGACAAATTGTTGCTCTACCATCTTGTGCAATCTAAATGACAAATTAAATTGTCATACCTACCCTTTGCCTTACTTTCGCTAGCTTTGTCACATGGTCTTAAATAATACGTGTGTGTGTGTTTACATATATATATATATATATATATATATATATATACACATATGTATGTATGTATTTATGTATATGTTTTCTTACATAGGTGTATATATATACATATCCAAATTCATGTCAAAATGTTTTATTTTCCGTCGTCTTTAAATAGAATTAACATGGACAAAAGAACAGGCTGCTTATTTTAGAATGATTTCTGGACGTACAGATTTCTATCAAAGGCAGGTGACCACATATATTAAGCGGGGCTTATATATTATATAATGGCTCGCTAATTCATTGCAACTTACATTATCGAAGCCAGACTAGTGAAAGTCAATGCTGGCCACGGCGGGATTTGAGATTATATTGGGCGAAGTACAGACACAACACGCTTATATATCACACACCTAAATTGAATATCATTAATACATTGTTTTCATTGTGTTTGAATTTCGCAGAGGAAATCTAAGTGTGTCCCACAACATTAATTCCTACCTTTATTGTTATTCTGTTTAGATAGCATGAGATGCTCTCTTTCATAATGTTGGAGCTCCTATCAAGGAACATTTACTCTGAGACTTATTACCTGCGATACCTTTCAAAATAATACATACTAGTTCAAAGTAAGCATCATATTAGCATCTGTTTATTTTTATTGTCCTTTTTTTTCGTTTCGTTTACATTTTCTTTATTGTTCTCAGCTGTCCATGTTTTTTGATTAATCTAGCAAAAGATTTTCATAGGTAATATAGTTTAATAGTAGTTCTTATAATGTCAATATATTTGTTTATAGCAAGTTCACAGAGTTAGTGGCAAGAACTTTTATTACTTCACTCGTTTAATAGTGTTTAGTTTCCTTGGTAACGACAAATGTTTATCGATTGAAAGAAATAAATTGAAAACTGTTTGTGTCATAAGAAATGCTTCGTACAGTTGGAAAAATTCTGTAAAAAATAAGAGAACAAAACAATGTTTCATAAAATAAGC